>NC_092787.1:39173141-39203503 GCF_047496795.1 Chiloscyllium punctatum | reverse complement strand
GGCAGGTGGCTGGGGGGTGTTGCGGGCAGTGACCAGGGTGGCTGGGGGGTGTTGGGAAGTGCGGCCCTGGCCCCAATGCAGTCACTTGTTCTGGGCAGTGTGGAGCTGGAGAGTGAGCCACTGTGCCAGGGAGCTGCCCCGGGGTTTCCTGCACAGTCTCCGCACTCTGTTCGATATCCTGGACGATGGGCGAAGGGGCTCGGTTCACATCCTGGAGATCGAGTCCCGCTGGAGCCAGGGCGCCCCTGGTCGGGCACTGCCCCCGGGGGTGCTGCAGTGTCTGCGCAGGGTGGCACCAGCCTCTGGCTACCTGACCTTCGACAGGTTCGTGCAGGGGCTGCAGTCCTCCCTGGTCAGCCCCGGGAACAGCCGGTACCCAGGGCCGAAAGGACAGCAACAAGACAGCAGCAATGCCGGTATGTCTGGGCAACGTTGCAACAGCATGGTTTGATCGAAGGAGGGGATGTTAATCTGTATCTAACCCTGGCCTGGGAATTTTTGGGGACAGTCTACAGGAGCTCTGCTCTGTATCTAGCTCCTGGATCTATCTGTACTGAGACTGTTTGATGAGGACAGTGTGGAGGAAGAATTAGTCAGTTTGGAAAAGTGGGAGGAGCTTGACTCTGTGTCTAACCTGGTGCTGTTCCTGTCCTGGGAGGGTTTGATAGAGACAGTATCAAACAAGAGACAAGTCCACTAAAAGAGACGAGGAAGATTTACACTGTCCTGAATGTGTTTGGGGACAGTGTAGATGAAGACTTTCTCTGTACTATTATTGCAAGCTGGGAAATACAATGGGTTGAGAAGTGGCAGATGGAGTTTAATTTAGATAAATGTGAGGTGCTGCATTTTGGGAAAGTAATTTTCTGATTCAATATGTGGATGTATCTACTAGAGAAGGTGCAAAACTTGACCTACTCTTGGGAAATAAGGCAGGGCAGGTGATTGAGGTGTCAGTGGGGGAGCACGTTGGGGCCAGTGACCATAATTCTATTCGTTTTAAAATAGTGATGGAAAAGGATAGACCAGATCTAAAAGTTGAAGTTCTAAATTGGAGAAAGGCCAATTTTGACGATGTTAGGCAAGAACTTTCAAAAGCTGATTGGAGGCAGATGTTCACAGGTAAAGGGACGGCTGGAAAATGGGAAGCCTTCAGAAATGAGATAACAAGAATCCAGAGAAAGTATATTCCTGTCAGGGTGAAAGGGAAGGCTGGTAGGTATAGGGAATGCTGGATGACTAAAGAAATTGAGGGTTTGGTTAAGAAAAAGAAGGAAGCATATGTCAGGTGTAGACAGGATAGATTGAGTGAATCCTTAGAAGAGTATAAAGACAGTAGGAGTATACTTAACAGGGAAATCAGGAGGGCAAAACGGGGACATGAGATAGCTTTGGGAAATAGAATTGAGGAGAATCCAAAGGGTTTTTACAAATACATTAAGGACAAAAGGGTAACTAGGGCGAGAATAGGGCCCCTCAAAGATCAGCAAAGCGGCCTTTGTGTGGAGCCACAGAAAATGGGGGAGATACTAAATGAATATTTTGCATCAGTATTTACTGTGGAAAAGGATATGGAAGATATAGACTGTAGGGAAATAGATGGTGACATCTTGCAAAATGTCCAGATTACAGAGGAGGAAGTGCTGGATGTCTTGAAACGGTTAAAGGTGGATAAATCCCCAGGACCTGATCAGGTGTACCCGAGAACTCTGCGGGAAGCTAGAGAAGTGATTGCTGGGCCCTTTGCTGAGATATTTGTATCATCGATAGTCACAGGTGAGGTGCTGGAAGACTGGAGGTTGGCTGACGTGGTGCCACTGTTTAAGAAGGGCAGTAAAGACAAGCCAGGGAACTATAGACCAGTGAGCCTGACCTTGGTGGTGGGCAAGTTGTTGGAGGGAATCCTGAGGGACAGGATGTACATGTATTTGGAAAGGCAAGGACTGATTAGGGATAGTCAACATGGCTTTGTGTGTGGGAAATCATGTCTCACAAACTTGATTGAGTTTTTTGAGGAAGTAACAAAGAGGATTGATGAGGGCAAAGAGGTAGATGTGATCTATGTGGACTTCAGTAAGGTGTTCGACAAGGTTCCCCATGGGAGACTGATTAGCAAGGTTAGATCTCATAGAATACAGGGAGAACTAGCCATTTGGATACAGAACTGGCTCAAAGGTAGAAGACAGAGGGTGGTGGTGAAGGGTTGTTTTTCAGACTGGAGGCCTGTGACCAGTTGAGTGCCACAAGGATCGGTGCTGGGTCTACTACTTTTCATCATTTATATAAATGATTTGGATGGGAGCATAAGAGGTATAGTTAGTAAGTTTGCAGATGTTACCAAAATTGGAGGTATAGTGGACAGCGAAGAGGGTTACCTCAGATTACAATGATCTTGACCAGATGGGCCAATGGGCTGAGAAGTGGCAGATGGAGTTTAATTCAGATAAATGTGAGGTGCTGCATTTTGGGAAAGCAAATCTTAGCAGGACTTATATACTTAATGGTAAGGTCCTAGGGAGTGTTGCTGAGCAAAGAGACCTTGGAGTGCAGTTTCATAGCTCCTTGAAAGTGGAATCGCAGGTAGATAGGATAGTGAAGAAGGCATTTGGTATGCTTTCCTTTATTGGTCAGAGTATTGAGTACAGGAGTTGGGAGGTCATGTTGCGGCTGTACAGGACATTGGTTCGGCCACTGTTGGAATATTGCGTGCAATTCTGGTCTCCTTCCTATTGGAAAGATGTTGTGAAAGTTGAAAGGATTCAGAAAAGATTTACAAGGATGTTGTCAGGGTTGGAGGATTTGAGTTATTGGGAGAGGCTGAACAGTCCGGGGCTGTTTTCCCTGGAGCATCGGAGGCTGAGGGATGACCTTATCGAGGTTTATAAAATCATGAGGGGCATGGATAGGATAAATAGACAAAGTCTCTTCCCTGGGGTGTGGGAGTTGGGTCCAGAACTAGAGGGCAAAGGCATGGGATGAGAGGGGAAAGATATAAAAGAGACCTAAGGGACAACATTTTCATGTAGAAATTGGTAATTGTATGGAATGAGCTGCCAGAGGAAGTGGTGGAGGCTAGTACAATGGCAACATTTAAAAGTCATTTGGATGGATATGTGAATAGGAAGGGTTTGAAGGGATATGGGCCGGGTGCTGGCAGGTGGGACTAGATTGGGATTGGGATATCTGATCAGCATAGATGAGTTGGACCGAAGGGTCTGTTTCCATGCTGTACATCTCCATGACTCCATGACTAAGATGCATCGACACGAAACTGTGTAGGCCATGGTCAATCATCAAATTCTCTCCTTTATTTTCAGACTACTGGCAATCAAGGGTGTATTTGTATTCTTAAATTTTAATTCTTTTATTCTTAAAAGTTAAAATTCCCTACCATAATCACCCTATTATTCTTACAGATAACTGAGATCTCCTTACAAATTTGTTTCTCAATTTCCCTCTGACTATTGGGGGGGTCTACAATACAATCCCAATAAGGTGATCATCCCTTTCTTATTTCTCAGTTCCACTCAAATAACTTTCCTGGATGTATTTCCGGGAATATCCTCCCTCAGCGCAGCTGTAATGCTATCCCTTATCAAAAATGCCACTCCCCCTCCTCTCTTGCCTCCCTTTCCATCCTTCCTGTAGCATTTGTAACCTGGAACATGAAGCTGCCAGTCCTGCCCATCCCTGAGCCATGTTTCTGTAATTGCTATGATATCCCAGTCCCATGTTCCCAACCATGCCCTGAGTTTATCTGCCTTCCCTGTTAGGCCCTTTGCATTAAAATAAATGCAGTTTAATTTATCAGTCCTACCTTGTTCTCTGCTTTGTCCCTGCCTGCCCTGACTGTTTGACTTGCTTCTGTTCTCAACTGTACCAGACTCAAATTGATGTCTTTCCTCACTCTCTCCCTGCGCACCCCCCCCCCCCCCTCCCCCACCACCTTACTAGTTTAAGTCTCCCAAGCATCTCCCTGCCAGTATATTAGTCCCTTCTATTAGTATTGGAAAGTGACCAGAATTCAGCTTCTCAGGGTTTATGAGATAGTCGATAAACTGATATTTTTAAACTTTGCCAAGTTCCAAGAGGATTCAGCTGAGAGAGAAGGAGAGAGACTTGCCACTCCTGGACTTTCTTCCTTACTGACTACCCAAGTCTGTCATGCAGAAAACTCAGTTGAGAGAAAGCTCCCCAGCACAGAGGCTTCCTCAGTCATTTCAAAGCCACTGGGGGCCATAAACCCTATCTGTTATCTCTTTGAAAGCTTTGCTTGTTTTTTTCTCCAAAGTCATTTAATGTTTTGTAAGTAGCAGGCAGATTGCAGTGCACATTATACTCCATTGACAAGAAACCACATGGTGTAAACCAGTGTTTCTCAACTGGTTTTTGGCCACTCCCCCTGGACTCTTCTCAGGTTCCAGGGTCTCCCTTACACACAGAGATACAACACATACAGGTAGACAGAAAATCATTTACTACTGAACACCAAGAAAAGTTGAACATTCCGACGTATTGGACAAAGCTTAAAAATAACTATGCAATGTAACATCTCTCAGGCCTAATGTGATCCTTAAGCTTGGAACTTTTCTGCAAGTTTCATAATATTGGGCTCCAGATGAGACAATGACAGTCGGAGGTCACCTCGTGTTGCGATATCAGTTCTGTTCCTGGATTTTGTCAAGGAAACCACCTTACAGAATCCGCTCTCTACCAAATATGTTGAGGGAGAGACAATAAAAAATATTTAGGCGTTTTCCCACATCATTGTAAATTTATCGGCAGATCAGTCTTGATCCAAGAATCGTTTTTGAAACTGACTGAACTGATGGCGTGCTGTTCCATCGCTCTGAAGATCAATCAAACTCTCGAATTTCTGCCTCGGCTTGGGTGGATTGTGTTTAAAATGGATTCAAAATCCAAACCAGGGATACCGAGGTTTAACAGGTCACTAACCTCCCATGCAATCTCATCAATTCTTCTGGCAACAGTAAGTTTACTCAAAGGAATTACTTGAATTGCTTCTTTGGCACTCAAATTAATGACCTCCGATGTTATTATGAACACTGAAGGCAGGGTAAGTGACTCACCAATGTTGTAAGCATTTCCAGTTTTAGCAATCAGTTTACCAATTTTATATGAAGCAACAAGACCCTTCTCTAATCTCGGTGATGTTTGAGTAAGCAGTTGTTTCAGCATTAGCCTTCTCTCGAAATTATCTCCAAGGTTTTTGAAGAAATCTAAGGGTTTATCCTTTTAATCTGGATGTGAGGTGTCCAACTGTTTTTTTTCAATGACCTCATGCTTTCATAGAACATAGAAAAATACAGCGCAGTACAGGCCCTTTGGCCCTCGATGTTGCGCCGATCCAAGCCCACCTAACCTACACTAGCCCACTATCCTCCATATGCCTATCCAATGCCCGTTTAAATGCCCATAAAGAGGGAGAGTCCACCACTGCTACTGGCAGGGCATTCCATGAACTCACGACTCACTGAGTAAAGAATCAACCCCTAACATCTGTCCTATACCTACCACCCCTTAATTTAAAGCTATGCCCCCTCGTAATAGCTGACTCCATACGTGGAAAATGGTTCTCATGGTCAACCCTATCTAAACCCCCCCCCCCCCCCCCCCCCCCCCCCCCCCCCCCCCCCCCCCCCCCCCCCCCCCCCCCCCCCCCCCCTAATCATCTTGTACACCTCTATCAAGTCACCCCTAAACCTTCTTTTCTCCAATGAAAACAGCCCCAAGTGCCTCAGCCTTTCCTCATACGATCTTCCTACCATACCAGGCAACATCCTGGTAAACCTCCTCTGCACCCGTTCCAGTGCCTCCACATCCTTCCTATAGTATGGCAACCAAAACTGTACACAATACTCCAGATGTGGCCGCACCAGAGTCTTATACAACTGCAACATGACCTCAGGACTCCGGAACTCAATTCCTCTACCATTTGACAATGTAGTCCTGCAGTTTAAACACACAGGCAAAGGTGGGTTTTGTGGAGATGTGATGAGACCATACAATCAATATTCCACTGAACGCTGCCGACACCTTTTTTTTGCCAAGGAGCTCATTATTTCTGAATTATTTCTGAAAATAATAAAAATAATCATGAGGCACTTCTTACAAGGAAAATAATGAACAAATGAACTAGGATAAAAAAGGCCTAGCAAGACCCGCTGACCTTCAGATAATGAAGTGTGGCGATAATAGATGCGAGAACCCTTGATTGAATACATCAACCCAGTGCAGTCTGATTCGTGACAGACTCTGAAGTGAGACTGTGTGGGAGGGGCTTAAACAATTATTTAAGAGGTGCGCCAAATTCAAATGGTGTGTTGGAAAGATATTATAAACAGGAGGGTAACTATTGACTCCAATGAAGGTCGTTGCTTTGTTATTTCATTGGTTCAATTACCAGGTCCCCCATAAACCCTTGGGGCTTCCCCCCTCTCACAGTTTTCTGTCTGTGACCACCTTCAAATGTGCCAGGGCCCCTAAGGGGGCCATATAGTGCCTGTTAAGAATGGCAGGTGTAAACCTTTTACAACCAGGGAGTGTCCAAACTGTTCCATGTTATCCAGATTTTCACATAGTCCTTAAATAAAAATGTGAATTGCCAACAATATTCACACGGTACTGGGAGTAATCCTGAGATTACTGCCCTCGCTATTCTGCTTGTAACCTTCTTGACCAGCTCGCTAAATCCGACATTGAGAACCTGTTTGCTGTGCTTTGACATCTGTGATCCTGGCACCATTTGGCATTGTAACCTGCTAAAGACACACTAATGGCAGGAGAGATACTTGCTTGCTCCCTGTCTATCATTGTCTATCTTTATTGCTTTGTCACTCGTTTTCATTGTGTCCTTTCCCATCTACACAGCTGAGCTGCTGGTGCCCCAAGCTTGTTTCTTGCTGTACCCCTCTGAGCCATTCCCCTCACCAGTGCCCAGAATAGAAAACCGGTCCGTGAGAAAGAAAGACTCAGGGGGTGTTGCACTAACTGCCTGGTCTTTTTCAATTGTTGAGCAGTTACCCATTCCCTCTCCAGCTACCCAGTTTTAATCTCCAGTACGATGACTATATTGAAGGTGTTTTCTTTATAGCTCTCCAAAGGCTTGAGATATTAAAGCTGGAGACATAGAGTCATAGAGATATACAGCACGGAATCAGACCCTTCGGTCCCAACTGGTCCATGCCGACCAGATATCCCAACCCAATCTAGTCCCACCTGCCAGCACTTGGCCCATATTCCCTTCCTATACATGTATCCATCCAGATGCTTTTTAAATGCTATAATTCTACCAGCCTCCACCACTTCCATACACGTACCACCCTCTGCGTGAAAAAGTTGCCCCTTAGGTCTCTTTTATATCTTTCCCCTCTCACCCTAAACCTATGCCCCTCTAGTTCTGGACTCCCCCACCCCAGGGGAAGAGACTTTGTCTAGTTATCCTGTCCATTTCCTCCACTCCTGATTGTCTGGGCCGTGTGAAGTCTCGATAATTCCCCAAATGAAACAGAAAGGTAATTCAATGCTACTGAGCTGCACTGGCCTGCCTCTAGCTTACTTTCAGGCTATTCACATTAAACTGGAGAAAGGAAAGCAGGAAGTAAAATTCCTCGTCAATCAGTTAGGATGGATCGTGTCTCTGCCGGATTCTGGAATGTGTGTCTCACCTATTCCTCCGCGAATGCCCGTCATGAGGGTTTACTCTGTATCCACCTCAATGTTGGGCCTGGGACTGTTCAGTGGGGACGGTGTTGACTGAGCTTTATTTTCAGTTTAAAAGAGTAGAGGGAGTTTTACTTTGTATCTAACTCCCTGTCCTTGGAGTGTTTGGTGGAGGACTGTGTAGAAGCAGCTTTACTCTGTATCCAACCCCATGCTGTGCCTGTCCTGGGAGTGTTTGGTGGGGACTGTGTAGAGGAAGCTTTCCTTTCATCTTAAAAGAGTAGAGGGAGCTTTATTTTTGGTTTAAAACAGAAGTAAGAGCTATGTTCTGTATCTAACCCTGTGCTCTCCCTATGCTGAGAGAATTTGATGGGGCAGTGTAGAGGGAGGTTTAATTTCAGTTTAAAAGCGTAGAGGGAGCTTTACTGTGTATCAAAAACCCTGTACTGTAGCTGTCTGGGGAGTGTTAGATAAGGACTATGTTGAGCTCTACTTTGTGTTTACTTTCAGTTCAAAAGAATAGGTGATCATTACTTTCAGTTTATTTTTAGTTTAAAAGAATGCAAGAGATTTTATTTTATATCTAACCCCTGTTGTGAAAGTGTATGGGACATTCCTCATTTCGATGCTGTGTAACCTGAGGTTTTGTGGTTGTGCATGAAGATGTTGAGTTATTCGTGTTTCACTCAGTCATTGTTTTTTTTTGAACCTCAGTGGGGCCTTATTTAAGCCCAGCTCATTGCCTCTTGTGTTACAGTATGGAAGAGAACTAAGAATGGTCCCAGGAGGAGCAGTGAGAACCCGGCTAGCTCGAGAACGCTCAAGGTCTCAAGTCAGACCTGCCCAGTGACTGAACGTCACCACCCGATGCCGGACAAATACCGAGCTCATGGGGTTCGACCAAAATCACCGCTGAGGGTGAGATCGGCAAACGTTCCCAATAACTGGACAGAGCCAGATCATGTTTCACTGGAGCCTGACCAGTGCAGAACCACTCCAGCTGATAGGGAGCCAACTGGGGAGCAGAGAAGAACCAACAGAGGACCACAGAACAATGCCATCGAGTGCCTTGGATTGGATGGGCAGAGGCATCTGGAAGCAGGTGAGTGAGAGAATAAGTATCAAACCAGCAAGGAATAGGCCACTATTGGAATACTGCGTGCAATTCTGGTCCCCTTGCTGTAGGAAAAATGTTGTGAAACTTGAAAAGGTCCAGAAAAGATTTACAAGGATGTTACTAGGGTTAGAACGTTTGAGCCATTGGGAGAGGCTTATTAAGACCAAGAAATTAGGCCATTCAGCCCATCGAATCTGCTCCATCAATCAATCATAGACTTGGGGCTATTTTCCTTGGAGAGTCAGAGGCTGAGGGGGTGACCTTTATCGAGGCTTATAAAATCAAGGGTAGCATGGATAGGGTAAATAGACCCTATTTACCAGAAATAGAGGGCATAGGTTTAAGGTGAGAGGGGAAAAATATCTAAAAGGGATCTAAGGGGCAACTTTTTCATGCAGAGGGAATGAGCTGCCAGCGGAAGTGTTGGAGGCTGGTACAATTACAACATTTAAGAGGCATCTGGATGGGTATATTACTAGGAAGGGTGAAAGAGGGATATGGTCTGGCAAATGGGACTAGATTTATTTTGGATATCTGGTCAGCATGGACGAGTTGGACTGAATGAACTCTTTCCATGCTGTATATCTCTATGACACGATGTGTGATCGGATGTAAATGGAGTGAGGTGGTAAGGGATGGGACAATAGGCTAGCTAATGGGATGGATACCAGCAGGGATAGAGTCAGCCAACTGGCCTTTGCCAATCTGCAGTTTGCAGCAGAATTTCCAAATTTATTCAGGTTTATTCTCTAATCATTATTAGCAAGGGCAGTCCTGCCTGCTGTCTGTTTCCTATTTGTTGTAGCGACCAAACTAAGCAGTCAGTCGATCTCACGGACCCACTGGCCCATTATGTCAGTTCCCTATTTGATAGAGAAAATCAAATTAATCCCACTGCCCTGCATTCTCCCCAAAGCACTGTATCAAACCCCAAATTAATCCCACTGTTCCACTCTCTCCCCAGAGCCCTGTATCAAACCCCAAATTAATCCCACTGCTCCACTCTCTCCCCAGAGCCCTGTATCAAACCCCAAATTAATCCCACTGCTCCACTCTCTCCCCAGAGCCCTGTATCAAACCCCAAATTAATCTCCTTGCTCCACTCTCTCCCCAGAGCCCTGTATCAATCCTAAACTAATTCCACAATCCTGTTCTCTCCTCATAGCCATGTAGCAATCCCAATGCCCTCTGACTGGAGCCAGTAAATTTTTCCCCATTTCAATTTGAAAGAGTTTTGAGAATGTTACAACTTTTGTCCAGGCCTAGTTAGGCTTTGTCCACGCCTGGCATCTCCCTGGTGAATCTACATGCTGCTATGAATTTCATATTTCAGGCTGATCAGAACTGTCCAATGAATTCCAACTGTGGCCTAAATCATGTTTACTATTTTCCTTTTTTGATTCTGTGTTTAAAGCTAAAGTGCGTACAACTGCAAACAGAGAGAGTGGTCTGTGTTTGAAGCACAGGGACTGACTGGCTTTCGTGGGAATTTCTTTCCATTGTGTTGTGATTCGTATTCCCCTTCTTTAATTTGTTTTGTTTTATCTCTCACTTAATCCCAATCTAATCTAGTCTGTTCATTTCCTGAACCAGTTTGTGTCCTCCTGAAGCTGTTTGCACTCCCCTTGCTGATTGCCAATATCCGACTCTTGTACAACCAGTGCATTCTAAAATTGTGATCCCGATCTCAAAGTCCAAACCACCTCCCAACGCAGCACCATTTGACGCAGAGCTGGTCTTGGGGTGTACCATATCCAGCTTTCTCTGCAGTCTGGACAACATCTCTCAATAATTTTTCGCTCCATTCTGCTGTTGTATGGCACATCTTCTATAACTCAGCTCCTCTATATGGCGTTAGAAGGGGTGAATGGATTTGATTCCAAGATCAGTCCTCCACTTGTCACAGCAAAGTTTATATTTAAAAAGGGGAGATGTTGTTGTCAGTTGTAACTAACTGTATATTGCTCAGTCTCAGAAACAAGTTGGGTCTAGTTCCTTAAATAACAAACAAAGAACCAGCTTTAATGCAAATGAAATGTACTGGAACAAAGATGTAAAGATAACAGGTTTAAACTGTGCAAGTATGCACCGTTGCCTTCCTGAAAACTAACCCGTACGTGCACAGGTGCATTAGATTAGATTACTTACATTTAGATTAGATTAGATTAGATTACTTACAGTGTGGAAACAGGCCCTTCGGCCCAACAAGTCCACACCGCCCCGCCGAAGCGCAACCCACCCATACCCCTACATTTACCCCTTACCCAACACTATGGGCAATTTAGCATGGCCAATTCACCTGACCTGCACATCTTTGGACTGTGGGAGGAAACCGGAGCACCCGGAGGAAACCCACGCAGACACGGGGAGAACGTGCAAACTCCACACAGTCAGTCGCCTGAGGCGGGAATCGAACCCGGGTCTCTGGCGCTGTGAGGCAGCAGTGCTAACCACTGTGCCACCGTGCCACCCACTAATGGTGGAATCTCCAAATATGGTGGAAAAAAAGACTAAATTCCTCAAATGTTATCTCAAAAGTACTTTGGCCAAATAATAGTTAATTTTTTTTTAAAAAGTCAGTTTGTCCCAAATGTCAGTCTGCAGCTGAAGACTGCTCACAAGCAGCTGATGCTGTGATGCCTCCCTGCACTGACTGGCTGAATTGGCTTTTACTGGACACGGTGCTGGTAGAATCTGAATTTGACATCCGCCACTTGTGGTGATGAGGTTATCTTGAGAGTTTCTAACTCAAACCCGATGAGGGAATTCAAAGAAGAGCAAGAGAGATTGCAAAAGTTGTTGCTGCAGGCAAGTTCTCTCTCCAATAGCTTTACGACACTGACAATACTGCACTGTATGATTCTAAGTACTTTTTATGATGGACAATAGTGGAAGCATCCCAAAAAGAATAGAAGATAGATAGGCAAAGGAGCAGATTGGAAATGAAAACAATCACTCTCGGGGGGGGGGGGGGGGGGGGGGGGGGGGAAAGTACTTGGAAAGCTGACAATTCCCCGGATCTGATGGCCTGCATCCCAGGGTTTGGCAGAGCTAGGGGGTGTCATCCATCTCCCAATATTCCTGAGATTCTAGCAAGGTCCCAGGAGACTGGAATAGTGCAAACATAGCTCCTTTATTCAAGACAGAAAGCAGGAATGTCTAGGCCAGTTAGGTGAAGATCTCTCATCGGGGAATCTGTTAACAAGGAGGGAGTTGCAGATTTGTGGTCTACAAAGAGGTGAGGCCAGACCTCAGGCCAGCCATGATTTGTATCACAAAACTGGAGAGGGTGAATCCTTACAATGATAAAAAAGGCTTCATTGTTTCTTTTTATGTTATTCATTGTCTTTTCTCACATTACCTTTTTGCCTGTTGTATGTCCTTACTTCCCTCCCACGACATATTGTCCACTTATTCCAAGTTGACTCTCGCTCTGCCTGGCCTCACTTTCTCTTGTTCAAGCTTTCCTCAGTTTCTTGATCTTTAATGCCTTTGTCCAGCAAACTCAATCTTTGGAAGTGTCTCATTTTTGCCCTGCAAGCATCTTATTTTGCCCTATCAGAGGGCATCCTGTTTAGCTGAGAGCCCAATGCTGTTGTTGCCTTACTGCATAGTGTTTGGGAACAGGAAAGTGTCATAGACCCCGACTGCGCCCTCTTCACCCCCATTCCTTGGTGCAGGAGCGATCCCACAACACCGAGATTTTCTTGTAGTCCTCGCTGTTGGAGGCTGTGGCGATTCAGGCACTGACCCTGGTGTGGCTCAGTGCGGATGTGGGCACAGTGTTGGCACCATGGCTTACAATGGTTTCTATTCATTCTCTTTCTTTACTTGCAGAGGGGAGGCACATGCCTCGCAGCCAAAGTGAGGCCTCCTGTGGTCAAATAGCATCTGGCCTCCAACACAGACGGGAGCGTGGGGAACTTCGACGTCACACCATAACCAACGGGATCGACTATGACAGGGTGAGTGCCAGCTCACTGCAGGCGAGAGACTTGTGTTGTTAATGTGGGCTGAGTTGTCTTGGACCCAGTTGGTGTGTTCTCAGCCCCAGGACTCTCATGGCTGCAATTGCTGCTGCCCCTCAGAACGTCTGTTTCAGTCGGAAACAATGCTTCATTGGCTTGTGAACCATTCTGGGCTTCATAAGAACGTTAACAGGTAGCTGTGTGAGTCAGATATATTGAGCTTGCTCCCCACTCAGTACAATCAGGATCTCCTCCACATTCCTGTTCTCTTCATATGTCCCTTAATTCCTTTAAAAAACAAACCTCAAAATCTGCCCTTTTCAGATTTTTCATTTGTTCTTGGGACATAAGCATCGCTGGCTGGGCCCAGCATTTATTACCCATCCTGAGCTGCCCTTGAGAAGGTGGGGGTGAGCTGTCTTCTTGGACCACTGCCGTCCAACTGTTGTGGGTTGGCCCACAGTGCCCTGAGGGAGGGAATTCCAAAATTTTGATCCAGTGACAAAGAAGGAATGGTGAAATATTTCCAAGTCAGGGTAGGTAATAGCTTGGAAGGCAAACTTGCAGGTGGTGGTGTTTCGATGTATCTGCCACCTTTCTCCTTCTAGATGGAAGTGGTTGTGGGTTTGGAAAGTGCTGTCTGAAGATCTTTGGTGAATCTCTGCTGTGGATCTTGTAGGTAGCATACACTACTGCTACTGAGTGTTGGTGGTGGGGGTGCGCATACTTGTGCGTGCAATGCAAATCAAGTGGGCTGCTTTGTCCTGGATGGTGTCAAGCTTCTTGAGTGTTGTTGGAGCTGCCCTCACCCAGGCCAGTGGGGAGTATTCCATCACACTATTGACTTTTACCTTGTGAATGGTGGACAGGCTTTGGGAAGTCAGGAGGTGAGTTACTCGGTAGTATTCCTAACCTTTGACATGCTCTTGTAGCCGCCATATTTGTATGACAAGTCTAATTCAGTTTCTGGTCAATTGTAATCCCCAAAATGTTGATGATGAAAATTTCAGTGGTCCTGTCAAGGGGTGATGGTTAGATTCCTGATGGAGCTGGTCATTGCTTGGCACTTGTCTGGCACCAATGTTATTTGCCACTTGTCAGCCCAAGCCTGGATATTGTCCAGATCTTGTTGCATTTGAACCTGGATTGCTTCAGTATCTGAGCAGTCTCGAATGGTGCTGAACATTGTCCAAACATCAGCAAACATCCCCACTTTTGACCTTATGATGGAGGGAAGGTCATTGATGAAGCAGCTGAAGATGGTTGAGCTTAAGCCACTGAGGAACTCTTGCAGAGATGTCCTGGAGCTGAGCTGCCTGACCTCCAACAGTGATAACCATCTTCATATGTGTCCAGTGTGACTCTAATTAACCAACAAGTTTGTCTCCAATACTCATTGATTCCAAAAATAAAAACAGTGTATTTTCCTGACATTTTTCAGCCCTCTTCAGTTCCAAAGAAAAGTTATGGGATTCAAATCATTAACTCTGTTTGACTCTCTCCACAGATGCTGCCAGACCTGCTGAGTTTCTCCAGTATTTTATGTTTTTATTTCAGATCTTCAGCATCTGCAGCACTGATTCCAGTTCTGCTCCTCGATGCCACACTTGGTCAAATGCAGCTGTCACTCTCGCCTCCCCTCTGGGATTCAGCTGTTTTCTCCATGTTTGACCCAAGGCTGTAATGAGGTCAGGAGCTGAGTGGCCCTGGCGGAACCCAAACTGGGCTTCACCGAGCAGGTTATTGCTGAGCAGGTACTGCAAATAGCGCTGTTGATGATCGAGAGTAGCCTGTTGGGCGGTAATTGCCCAGGTTGGATTTGTCCTGCTTTTTATGTACAGGATTTATCTGGACAATTTTCCATATTGTCAGGTAGATGCCAGTGTCTTAACTGTACTGGAACAGTTTGTCTAGGGGAACGGCACGCTCTGGATCTCACGTCTTCAGTACTGTTGCCGAAATGTTGTCAAGGGCTCATAGCCTTTGCTGTATCCAGTCTCTCCAACCATTTCTTGACATCACTTGGAGTGAATCAAATTGGCTGAAGACTGGTATCTGTGATGCTGGGGACCACCGAAGGAGGCTGAGATGGATCATCCACTCGGCACTTCTGGCTGGAGGTTGGTGTGAAAGCTTCAGCCTTACCTTTTGCCCTGATGTGCTGGGCTCCTCCATCATTGAGGATGGGGATATTTCTTCTCCTCCAGTGAGCGGTTTAATCACCCACCACCACTCACAACTGGATGTGACAGGACTGCAGAGGTTAGATCTGATCGGTTGGTTGTGGGATCGCTTAGCTCTGTCTGTCACTTGCTGTTTATGCAAATCTGGTGTGCAAGCAGTCCTGTTTGGTGGCTTCACCAGGTTGACACCTCATTTTCAGGTAAGGTCCAGGCATGCCTTCCTAAACTCTTCATTGAATCAGGATTGTTCCCCTGGCTTGATGGTAATGGCTGAGTGCGGGAATATGCCAGGCCATGAACTTACAGATTGTGCTGGAGTACAATTCTGCTGCTGTTAATGTCCCATGATGCCTCATTCATGCCGAGTCTTAAATTGTTAGATCTTTCCCATTTAGCACAGTGAATGTGCCAGACAACACAATGGAGGTTATTATCAATGTGAAGACAGGACTCTGTCTCCACAAGGACTATGCATTGGTCACTCTCAGGAGATAGTGAGGGCAGCAGGGGCTGGAGAGTCAGATTCGATAAAGTGTGATCATGGAAAAGGCACAAGGTCAGGCAGCTTCTTAGGAGGAAGAGAGTCAATGTTTCAGACATAGCCCTTCATCAGGACTGGACTTCATCACTACTGGGTAAAAACAAGGGCTGCAGATGCTGGAGACCAGATGTTAACGTTGCTATTCAAAGGTTGTGGGTTCAAATCCCACCAGAGTCGAGCTTTAGTTCATGGTTTGAAATGTGATCAGACCAGATTCGACTGCTCATCTGCAAAACCTGCAATATTCGTGCAGAAGCCCAACTGTCTTCAGATGGAACTTGTTTTAAAAGGGCTTTCGCCCGAAACGTCGATTTTCGTGCCCTTCATCACTACTGAGCCACTGACTTTTCGGTGGGACAGGACATGGTGATCGTGGTATCTGGGACGTTGTAAGATATGATTCCATGAGTATGACTATGTCAGTCCTGATGAAGGGTTACACCTTGTCAAGAGCTATACTTTATCGACGTTGGTCACTCTTACAATGCTGTTATGGATAGATGCATCTGCAGCTGGCAGATTGGTAAGGATGAGGTCAAGTATGTTTTTTCCTTCTTGTTGGTTCCCTCATCACCTGTCTCAGACCCAGTCTAGCAGCTATGTCCTTTAGGACCTGACCAGCTCAATCAGTCGTACTGTTGCCAAGCCACTCTTGGTGATGGATATTGTAATCCCCCACCCAGAGTACATTCTGTGCCCTTACCATCCTCAGTGTTTCCTCCAAGTGCTGTTCAACATGGAAGAGTACTGACTGATCAGCCGAAGCAGGACGGTACATCGTAATCAGCAGGAGGTTTCCTCGCCCATGTTTAACCTAAAGCCATGATCCTTCATAGCGTCTGGAGTCAATGTTGAGGACTCCCAGGGCAACCAACTCCCAAATGTAGACCTCTGCGCCACCACCTCTGCTGAGTCTGTCTTGTAAGACAGGACATATCCAGGGACAGGGAAGATGGTGTCTGGGAGCTTGTCTGTGAGGTATGATTCCGTGTGTTTGACTAGTCTGAGAAAGCTCTCCCACTTCTAGCACAAATCCCCCAATGTTAGTAAGGAGGACTTTACAGGGTCAACAGGGCTGTAGACCAATGCCAGGTGGTCTGCCTGGTTTCATTTCTTTTGAACTCCACAGCAATTCAATATAACAGAGTGGCTTGTTCGAGTCATTTCAGTGGGCATTTAAGAATCAAGAATGCTATTGTGGGTTCTGTAGTCACCTGTTGGCCAGAACGTGTAAGGATGAGAGATTTCCTTCTGTAAAGAACATTGGTGATCTTTATGACAGTCAACAATTACTCCCAATCCGATCTTTAACGTCTTTAAAAATTCTAGCTGCATTAATTGGCCTCTTTTTTTTCCCTGAGACTGCTCCCCGTGCTCTAGGTTCCCCAGACCGTGGGGGGGGGGGGGGGGGGTGGAGTGACCTCTGTGAAACTAGATGATGCTTCAGAAACAGAAGTGTCGGTATTAATTTAATCAGTTCCCTTGGCCACAGAATTGACAGACATTTAATTTTAGTTTAACATGCACAATAACTTCCAGGCTGTCCTTTGATCCTGGAGAAGGGCTCATGCCCGAAACGTCGATTCTCCTGTTCCTTGGATGCTGCCTGACCTGCTGCGCTTTTCCAGCATCACATTTTCAGCTCTGATCTCCAGCATCTGCAGTCCTCACTTTCTCCTTTGATTGTTTCCTGCCAAGGTTTGGTGGGCTGCTGTGTGATTGGCTGTTTCCCAATGGAGTTTGGCAGGCTGCGCTGCGATTGGCTGTTTGTTTGGTGGGGGTTTTGGTGGGTTGTGCCATGATTAGCTGTTTCCTGACTGTGTTTGTGGGGCTGCACTGTGATTGGTTGTTTCCTGACGCACTACACTGTGATTGGCTGTTTCCTGCTGCTAATACTCTTTTCGTGTGTCTGCAGCTGAAGCGGATGAAGGAGCTGGAACAGGAGAAGGACGCTCTGCTGCAGGGTCTCGAGGTGATCGATTGTGCCCGAGGCTGGTACTTCCAGCAGATCCGGGCAATCCAGGAAGAACAGAAAGATGTCAGCAAGTCGCCCAGTGGCAGTGTGAGTGGCTCACAGGAGAGCAGCTAATGGACAAGAACTGACCACCAAACTGTAAACCCCACACACTCCCTGCTCTTTGTGTGGACCTCATAAAAAACCCATCTCTGGGCACAGGCAGGACATCATTGGACATGATTTGAGAGGAGGAATATAGGAATTAGGAGCAGGAATAGGCTGCTCTGCTATTTAACATGACTATAGCTGATCTTATCCTGGTCTCAACTCTGCTTTCCTGCCCCCATAGCCCTTTATCCTGCTTTTCATTACAAACGTATCTAGTTCTTTCTCGAATCCGTTGATTGATTTTGCCTCCATTGCACTCTGGGGCTGTATGTTCCACAGATTCACAACTCTCTGAGAAAAGTAATTTCTCCTCCATTTTGAACCTACCTCGTCTCACCCTATATCCGTGACCACTTGTTTGAGACTGTCCCACAAGGGCCAGTTCATCTTATGAATCCCCTTTAGTATTTTATATCCCTCAATCAGATCCCTCCTCATTCTTCTGAAGTCCAGAGAGTACAAGCTCCTCGTGCAACAGCCCTCCCATCCCTGGAATCAATCCGATGAATCTCCTCTGAACTGTTTTCCGTGTCACCACATCCTTCCTCAAGTAAGGAGACCAAAACTGGACACAATACTCCAGGTGTGATCTCACCAACACCTTAAATATTTGTAACAGCACTTCTTTACATTTATAATCCAGTCCTTTGGCAATAAATGCCAGGATTCCATTTGCTTTTCTTATTCTATGCTGCACCTGCATACCCACTTTCTGTGATTCATGCACAGTCACTCAGATCTCTCTGCGCTGGTGCACTGGCAATCTGCTTCCCAGTTCAATAATAATTTGCAGTTTTGTTTTTCCAGGCAAAATGGATACCCTCGCACTTACCCACATTAAGCTCCAGATACAAGTCCGTTCTCCAATCCTGTCGATATCCATCTGTAAACTCTTTTAACTCCTCTTCATAGGCCTCCTTTCCCACCCCAAATCATCTGCGAATTTTGCTATGTTACACGCTGTCCCTGCTTGCAGATCATTGATTGAGATTGTAAATATTTGACTCCTGAGATCTGAACTCTGCAGCACCCTATCAGTTACATTTCGCCACCCAGAGAAGATCCCATTTATCCTGACCCTCTGCTTTCTGTCAGTCCTCTATCCAAGCCAATATTCTACCCGTAATCTCCTGGATCTTACCTTTTGGATCAGTCTTTCCTACTTTTTGTCTATCTCCTTTTTTGAATAAGGGTATTATAATAGTTTGTTTCCAATTCACTGGTACCTTTTCATGCAATAATGCATCCACTATCTCTGCTACCACCCCCTTTAATACTCTAGGGTGCCAGCCATCAGATCCTGGGGACTTGTCTGTCTTTAATCCCATGAGTTTATTTAATACCTTCTCCCTAGTTGTAGTAATTTCACCAAGTTCCTCAGCAGCTTTTGGGAAGAAATTATCTTCAACTGTGAAAACAGAGACACGGTATTGATTTCGTACCTCTGCCATTATTTCCCATTGTTATCTCGCCATTTTCATTCTCTAAAGGTCCAACATTTACTTTCACGATTCTTTTCCATTTTATATACTTTTATAGAAGCTTTTGGGATCAGCGCTTATGTTTTCTACTAGTTTCCTCTTGTACTTCAGCTTCACTCTTTTGATTTTGTTTTTAGTAATTGTTTGCTGATTTTGAAAGTTCTCCCGATCCTCTGTTAAGTCTTGCGGTATGATATGTTCTAGTTTTGCCTTGTTAAGCCATGGATGATTTTTCACCTTTATTGACAATTCCTCTTCCCCTCGGTAAATGCCCCTCAATTATATTCGTATCTCTCTAAACATTTGCCACTGTCCTGCCCTTTTAATATTTTACCCCAGTCCTCTGGCCTGTACCTTTTGCCTAACGCTAAAAGTCTCGTGTGCAACTCTATCTTCACTCTTTCAATCTGAATTTGAAACTCGAGCATGTCATGGTCATTCCTTCCAAGAGGGTCTTTATAACTACAAGATCATTTATCAGTCCTTTCTTGTTACATCCTAACAAATCTAGCGTAGCCAGTTCTCTGGTTGGTTTCAGATATGTTGCTCTAAGAAACAATCCCTCGTGCACTCTATGAACCTTTCTTCTCGTCTATCCCTGCCAAGTTGATCAAACCGGTCAATATGCATGTTCAATACTTATAGTTGTGCCCTTGTCACAAGCCCTCACTATTTCCTGGTTTATACTATGCCCTACTTTGGAAGTACTATTCAGGGGCCTTTAAATTACTCCTCCCAAAGGGCTTCTTCCCTTTCTTTATGTATCCCCCCAAACTGATTCAACATTTTGGTCACTAGTGTCAATACCATTTGTCAATCCAGCCTTGATGTCATCCTTAACCAATAAAGCAATTCCACTTCCTGCTCCTTCTTGTCTATCCTTTTGGAATCTGAGCATTTAACCCCAGTTCTGATCTCCCTGTAGCTACGTTTCAGTAATCCCCACCATTTGTCTCTATTTATGCCGTCAGCTCCTAAACTTTATTCCGAATACAGTGTGTATTTGGGTACAAGGCTTTTAAACACTGATTCGTCTTTCTCATTTAATACTTTCTCGTGCACTACACTTTCCATCCTTATTTTATTAATCCCAGATAACACAGAGCCTCAACACAGTATCATTTACTCCAACTTTCCGTTGAACAGTATTCCGGGAAATCATTGAGTGCAGTTTGATTTGGGAGAATGGACTGATCGCAAAAAGTAATTATTTCTAATCAGTTTGGTCACGGTTCACCAATTTTGAGTCAGTTTTAAACAACTGAAAATTACTTCAGGAGGTCAAATGTTAAGTATACTGAGGCTTGATGCATGATCACCTTCATATATTAAGAGAAATGTCTGATTACATCAGATTACCACAGAAACAAGCTCTCAGTCTATCCAGACCATTCTGATGTTGATGTTCCACTCAGCCCTCCTCCCACCTTTACTATCTAACTTTTCCCTGTAATTCTGCTTCCCTTCTTCCCTGATGTACCAGTCCCAGTTTCACTGCGGATGTATCAATGCTGTTCACTTCCATCACTGAGTTCCACGTCCTCATCACTCTCTGGGTAAAGGCCGTTCTCCAGAGTTCCTGTCTTGAGTTTCTTGCTGTGAATATTAATGGTCTCTGGTTTTGCTCTTCCTTTTATAAGCAGAAGCGCTTTTTGCTTTGTGCCTGTTGAGCCAACACCTATCACAATGTTAAATTTCTTTATTCACTCAGCCTTTTCAAGAGAGAAGTGACGCCCCACCCCCAACCTCTGTGTGTCCTCTTGTTCCGAGTGGAATATCACGGGAACAGGAGGAGGCCACTCTGCCTCTTGGGTTTTGTCCCACCATTCAGTCAGATCCAGGCTAACCTCTGACCTGCCTCTCTATACCTGCAGATGATGATAATCTGATCAAACTCAATGTTCGAACAACAACTACCATTTGCAGAAACCCAGATCCAAACTACTACTACCCTCTCTGTGGAAATGATTGCATTCCAGGAATCCTTTTGAAAACTGTACTGTCCATACCCAGAATCTCTGGGCCACCTCTATAGAACATAGAAGAATACAGCGCAGTACAGGCCCTTTGGCCCTTGATGTTGAGCCGATCCAAGCCCACCTAACCTACACTAGCCCACTATCCTCCATATGCCTATCCAATGCCCATTTAAATGCCCATAAAGAGGGAGAGTCCACCACTGCTACTGGCAGGGCATTCCATGAACTTACGACTGGAAACTCTGTTTCCAGTTTTTCATTTTGAAAGCCCCTGATTCTATCCCAAAGTGAATGATCTAACATTTAGCACTATTGAACTCTCTGCCACAGTTTTGTCCATCCACTTAATCTGTCACCACCTCTTTGTAATGTTACGCCTCCATCCCCAGTACTGCTCACCTGGGTCATTGGCAAACCCTGGGATTTGTGTCATCTTGACCCATGACCTCCCTTGCTCAGCGATACAGTAAATAGCTGAGGCACTGAGCCGTGAGGGACTTTACCAGTCACATTCTGCCAATTGAAAACCTTCCCACATTCCTGACTCTGACTCACTTACTACCTCTGATTCAGTCAACCATTTTGATTTGATCCCATGTACGAGATAGGTATTTACAATCAGTGACATTGGTGAGGTCAGATTTTAGCCCAAGACTTTGAGAAAAAAAAATGATTGAGTTTAAATTCCCCCAGCTACAGTGGTGGGATTCAGACCCCTTTACCCAAAGCATTAATCTGGATCTCTGGGTTACTACCTCACTGATATGACCAGCATTTCTCCCAATTCCTCTACATTCCTTTAAGGTGCCCAGAACTACACCCAGAGTCTGTGACCAGTTTAGAATGTTGGCATAGATAGAAAACTGGCTGCCTATTAGGAGCAGAGATTAGGAAGAAATGGGTCTTTTTCAGGTTGAAGGACGTTATGAATGGTGTGCCAAAGAGGTTGGTGCTGGGGTGTGAGCTCTTTACAATTTATATTAATGACTGGGATGAAAGGGTGTTCGTTAAATTTACCGATGACAAAAAGATAAGTTGGAGAGTACGTTGTGAGGAGGGTACGAGGTTGCACCGAGATGTAGACAGGTTAAGGTCAAAGATCTGGACAATGGACTACAGTATGGGGAGCTGTGAAATTGTCCATTTTCTCAGAGAATGACCAAAGAAGCAGGTTGTGTAAATGGTGACTGGTTGCTGGGCTCGAAGATACACCAAGAAATCTGGGTGTTCTGGAGCATGAATCACAGCAAGTACTCAGGAAAGTGAATAGGATCTTATTGTTTATTGTGAGTAGAATTGAATTCATAAAAGAGGAAGGTGGTACAGGGCATTGGTGAAACTGCAGGAGTACTGTGTACAGAATTGGTCACCGTATTGAAAGAAAGATGTTAATGTATTGGGAGCAGTTCAGAAAAGGTTTACTGGATATACCTAGAATGAACAGATTGCCTTATGGGGAAAGATTGGACAGGTTAGGCCTGGATCCTCAGGGGTTTAGAAGAATTATGGAATCCCTACAGTGTGGAAGCAGGCCATTCAGTCCATCGAATCCATACCAATCCTCCTAAGAGCACCCCACCCAGACCTTACCTTATCCCTGTAACCCTGTGTTTCCCGTGGCTAACCCATCTAGCCAGTACATCCGTGGGCACGATGTGCAATTTGTGATGAGTTTAGATTAGAGTAGTGCTGGAAAAGCGCAGCAGATCTGGCCAATCCACCTAACCGGCACATCTTTGGACAGCCTCAGAGGTGATCCTGAGGGGATTTGACCGGGTGGGTGTGGAAAGGGTGTGGTTAAGTCTGAACTAGGTGTCATAATTTTAAAACAAAAGGGCATCCATTTAAAACTGAGATGAGGAGATTTTTTTTTCCCTTTCTCCAAAAGGCAGTGGATGTGGAATCATTTAAATATTTTTGTGGCAGAAGTAGACAGATTCTTGATTGCCAAAGGGAATCATTTCTCCCTCTGTCCAGGTCTATCATGATATTGAACTCCTTGACTACATCACTTCTCAGCCCTCAGCCCAAGGAAAACAGTCCTAGCTTCTCCAACTGATCGTTAGTAAATCCTCATTCCTGGAAGCATTCCCATGAATCCATTCTGTGCCCCCTCTAATGTCTTAAATTATTACACGGAATAGGCTAAAAATTCATAACTCCCTCCTCTGTCATAGAGATGTACAGCATAGAAACAGACCCTTCGGTCCAACCTGTCCATGCCGACCAGATATCCCAACCCAATCTAGTCCCACCTGCCAGCACCCGGCCCATATCCCTCTAAACCCTTCCTATTCATAGACCCATCCAAATGCCTCTTAAATGTTGCAACTGTACCAGCCTCCACCACTTCCTCTGGCAGCTCATTCCATACACATACCACCCTCTGCGTGAAAAAGTTGCCCCTTAGGTCTCTGTCACTGTGAACTTTATAGTATTTTCTTCCCTGGTGTGCAAATTACTCATTTAGTAACTCCACCATGCTCCCATCTCCATGTTTAAGTCACCCTTTTTTGTTCTCTAATCAGCCTCTTTTTAATATTTCCATGCCTATAGAAACTTTTACATTCTTATTTTCTTAGCTGCCAGTTTCTTCTCGTGCTCTCACTCTGCTTCTCACTTCTTTTTGCCCCATTTCCACACGTTCTGTGACTTTTCCAGAACAGAACTGGTTCTCCTTTTTGTTATCCGCCTGCCATCTGTCCCTCGTGCCCGTTACTGCTTCACCCTGCCTTTTGTCTTCGGCAGAGCTCTGGTGTAGTTGGTGCTACCTTTTCCCTTCAGGGGAATGCACCTTGCCACCATCTCCTCTCGAGACTTCTGCTCTTTCACGAGCCAATCTTTGATGCCAGTTTCCCTGAGACAGATCTGTCTGCGTCCAATTTAAATTTGTTCTGGGGTGCTCCTTGTAGCCAGTTGAAGCCTCAGACTATCCCCTATATGTTTCCAGACAGACACTTGACCCACCTTAATGCTCAGAACCAGATCCAGCTGGATCCCTTCTTGGACTGGAAACCTGATTTAGAATATTCTCCACGATTATCCTGGGAGAGTTTGATGGGGGGGCAGTGTAGAGGAAATCTGCTCTGTATCGAACACCGTGCTGTCTCTGTCCCTGGGAGTGTCTGATGGGGACAGTGTAGAGGGAGCTTAACTCAGTATCTAACCCCATGCTGTCCCTGCCCTGGAAGTGTTTGTTGGGGACCATGCAGAGGGAGTTTTACTCTGTACATAACCCTGAGCTATCCCTGTCCTGAGAATGTTTGATGGGAACAGTGTAGCAGGTGCTTTACACTTTCAATTTAAGAGTAGAGGAAGCTTTACTCTGTATCTAACTCTTGTGCAGTACCAGTCTCAGGTGTGTTTGATGGGGATAGTCTAGAAGAAATTTTACTCTGTTTAATAGAGAAGAGGGAGCTTTCCTCTCAGTTTAACAGAGATGTGGGAGCACATGGTGGTATCGAACCTGGGGTTCTTGCCTGACAGTGGGGGATTTTTAGTGTTTGTTCTCTGTGGGAGAGTCTGTGCTGGGTTTTCATGGTGGTGTGCACAGTGTTACTTTGTGCATCGAGGGGCTGATGTCCTCGGCCCAAATTGAGGACAGTAACACAGACATGTGATTGTTCTTTCGTCTCGCCCCCTGCAGGCCAACGCAGCTGAAGGCCACTCAGTCCGGATGGGCCACCTCCTGACCAAACTGCAGGCAGTCAGACACTGTCTTGCTGATCTCACCTCCTGCTCTGCCAAGGTCAGCTGTGGTGACTCGAACCTCTGCCTCCAGCTCACTCCCTTCTCTCCTGTTCTCTCAATCTCCCTTCTCCTTATTACCTGGGTCAGTGTTATACTATCTGCCTCTGAATGGTCTGATCTGAACCCCCACCTACCCCCTGGGTGTGTCGTAACCAAACCTGTAGCTTTTCCCTCAACCTGTCCTTCCTTCCCACGGGTGCTGAAGTGAATGGGAGTCTACGTTCCACAGCCTGACCTTTGTCAGCCAGGTCGTTGAGTGGGTAACTATTTGACTGCGCTGGGCATCACACTGGTGCTGACTTCTCCATCAATGTAAGCTATTGTACGCAGCTTTCGCTATTTTGTTCATCTGTCTCAGTAGAGCTTCCTGCAGGAACAGGCTGAGGTATAAATTCACCAGACATGCCCTAAATTGTCAACCTCCATTACAAAGTTCAAAAACGTTTGTAAAGTTTGACCCAGCAATTACAGTTTAACTTCAGCACTGGGGAAACTCCTCAAAATGGCTATGCAGGCGAGAAATGAAAAGGCCGTCAGAAATGGGAAGATGACTAGGCCATTTGGCCCCTTGACCTGCCCCACCATTCAACAGGATCATGTCTGATCCGACATTCCTCGTTTTCCGGTGTATCCCCCCTCACCCTTGATCCCAGGTCAGGTGGAAAACCTACGTGCTGAGTCTGGAGAGGCAACTCTGATTTGGAAAGGGAGAATTGTGTCTCACAGACCTGCTGAGAGTTTGCTTGGAAGGCGTTATGGAAAGGGCTGATGAGGGCGAAGTCAGTGAGATTATGTCCACAGATTGCCAAAAGCTGATCTGTACTGTGTCGCACATTGGAGTTGAGAAGGAAATGATCATTTGTGGAAGAAAAAGGGCAATGTGGATCCGAAACCAGGCTGGATGATAGGGAACAGAGAAATGGCTGACTGTATACTTTCTGGGCTGGAGGACATTTGGTAGTGGAGTTCCCCATATTAGGATCCTTGCTTTTCCTGATATCTGTTAATAATCTTGGTGTGCAGGGGACAGTTTCAAAGTCTGCAGATAACACACAACTTAGAGGAATTGTAAACTGCAAGCAGGACAGTGTAGAGCTCCATACAGAAGGATGTGGACAAGGTGGGTGTCTCAGTGGTTAGCATTGTTGTTGCCTCACAGTGCCAGGGACCCGGCTTCAATCCCAACCTTGGGCAATAGTCTGTGTGGGTTTCCTCTGGGTGCTCTGCTTTCCTCCCACAGTCCAAAGGTGTGGAGGTTAGGTTGGGTTGGCTCTGGGAATAACAGGGTTACAGGGATAGGAATGGAGGGGGGGTAGGTCTGGGTGGGATGCTGTTCAGAGAGTCTGTGTGGACTTGATGGATTGAATAGCCCGTTTTCACACTGTTTGGGTATTGTGTGATTCTAAGGGTGGCACTATGGCTCAGTGGTTAGCACTGCTGCGTCACAGCGCCGGGGACCTGGGTTCAATTCCAGCCTCGGGCGACTATTTGTGAGGAGTTTGCACATTCTCCCCATGTCTGCGTGGGTTTCCTCTGGGAGCTCCGGTCTCCTCCCACATTCCACTGGATATGCAGGCCAGGTGAATTGGCCATGCTAAATTGCCCATAGTGTTAGGTGCATTAGTCAGGGTAAATATAGGGTAGCGGAATGGGTCTATGTGGGTTACTCTTCAGAGGTCAGTGTGGACTAGTTGAGCTGAAGGGGCCTGTTTCCACACTGTAGGTAATCTAATGTAAGTGGGCGGATGGCGGCAGATGAGTTTCAACACAGAGAGGTGTGAGGTAATGAATGGTATTAAAAGGCAACATTGGCTACTGAAGGATACTACTGGATAATGAAGGGGTGTAAGAGCAGAGGGAGCTGGGTGTATCTGTGCGTAAGTCATTGAGGGGACAGACAGGTGGAGAGAGTAGCTAATAAAATATATAGCGTTGTCAGATTTATTAAATAGGGACATGGACTACAAAAGTAAGATGTGAAATGTGTACGAGACCTCAGCTGGGCACCACCTCAGAGAGAATGGACAACCAGTTTATGAGAATGGTTCCAAGTCTGAGAAACTTCAGTGCTGTGGTTGGAATGAAGACCTTCAGACTGGGTTCTGTAAGAGAGAAGAAGGCAGAGAGGCAGTTTAACAAGTTTTCAGAATCTTGAACTGGCTGGATAGTGGAGAAGTTGTTCTTGCTGTAATCAGAGTAAGATCCAGAGGGGACAGGTTTAAAGTGATGTGCAAATGTTTAAAAAAAAACATTTAAACTGAGCAAGTGGGGTGACACGGTGGTTAGCACTGCTGCCTCACAGCGCCAGAGACCCCGGTTCAATTCCCACCTCAGGCGACTGTCTGTGTGGAGTTTGTACATTCTCCCCGTGTCTGCATGGGTTTCCTCTGGGTGCTCCGGTTTCCTCCCACAGTCCAAAGATGTGCAGGTCAGGTGAATTGGCCATGTTAAATTGCCCATAGTGTTAGGTGAAGGGGTAAATGTAGGGGAATGGGTCTGGGTGGGTTGTGCTTCGGAGGGTCGGTGTGGACTTGTTGGGCCGAAGGGCCTGTATCCACACTGTAGGGAATCTAAAGTAGTTAGGATATGGAAAACACAGCCTGGAAATGTGGTGGAGGGAGGTTCCATTGAGGCATTCCAAAGGGATATTGTTGAACAGAAATAGTCATCCAATGTGCAGCATTATGACAAAAAGTCAGGGGCTTAGCACTACGTTTTTTTAAAATATAGAATCTCTACAGCGTGGAAGTAGGCCATTTAGCCCATCAAGTCCACACTGACCCTCCGAAGAGCAGCCCACCCACCACGCTATAACCCTACATGGCTAACCCACCTAGCCTGCACATCCCTGGACACTATGGACAATTTAGCATGGCCAATCCACCCTAACCAGCACATCTTTGTATTGTGGGAGGAAATCCACACAGACCACAGGGAGAATGTACAAACACAACACTGACTGTTGCCTGAGGCTGGAATTGAACCCGGGTCCTTGGTGCTGTGAGGCAGCAGTGCTAACCATTGAGCCACCGTGCCGCTTACACGTTACAATGCTGGGACAGCCAATGCAGACAAGATGGGCCAAATGACCACCTGCCCCACAACGATCTAGAACTCCGAGGTCACTGAGGCAAAACATCGAGCAGCAACATCATTGTTTCTCGTTCATGGTTCAGGTGCACATTTTGGAAGAGGTTTATCCTTGCTGATTTACCTCAAAATGGACTGGATTATTGAGACTATTTGTAGTTTACTTTGTATCTAGCCTTGTGTTATCCCTGTCCAGGAGAGTTTGATGGGGACCGTATAGAGGGAGCCTTATTCTGTCTCTAACCCCGTGCTGTTCCGGTTTTGGGAGTGTTTGAGTATTTTCAGGGGAGGTAGCAGGACGGGAAGGAATTGAGAGGGTGATTGAGTTGGTTTATTTCCGAGGGTGGTGAGTCTGTGGAATTCTCTTCCATGCAGATTGCTGGAGGCCAGCTTATTGACTATCTTAAGGCAGAGGTAGAGGGATTCCTGACCAATGAGGGCAGAGGTAGAGGGATTCCTGACCAATAAGGGAAGTCCCTGTTACTGTGCTGCAGGCAGTCAGACCAGCCGAGGTCTTATGGAATGGCAGAGAAGGCTCGAGGGGCCGAATGGCCTACTCCTCGTTTGAATGTTTGCGTGTCTGTTGGCACCGATCTCCCTCAGCTCCAGAATTCTCGACCTAAATATTTCCACCTCTATCTTTAAAACCTAAATCTCTGACCAATCTTTTGATTGTCTGTCCGGGTCTCTCCTGACATGCCCCAAGCTCCTCTTGGGACCAGTCCTACTCTGTGGTGTTATGTTAGGGACTGTAAGTAAATGCAGATTGTTGTTTGTTTGTGTCTCATTATGAGAGCAGCCACAAGGTGCATTGTGTGTGTCTGTCCCTTCCATGAACTCGGAGGATCTGTGTCCTTGCTGTATCAGTGATGAACCCTGCAATGGAAGGGGGGGAGAGGAACCAAGAACAGCCCATTCAACCCCTTGATCCTGGTCTGCCATTCAATTTGGATCATGTCTGAATTGCTCCTCCAGTTCTGTAGCCCTCAATATCAGGTGCCTTAAAAAAAACTTCCCTTTCTGCCTCGGTTTTTAAATTTTCTATTGACTGTTAGCCTTTGGGAAAGGAGAGTTCCACATTTCTACACCAATCCCCAGGAATGGAGGGCTTGTGTTATATGGAGGGGCTGGGACTTTTTGTTTTCTCCCCTGGACCGTTGGAGGCTGAGGTTTATAAAATCATGAAGGGCGTGGATAGGATAAATAGGCAAAGGTCTGTTCCTCAGGGCGGGGGAGTCTGGAACGAGAGGGTTTATGCTGAGAGGAAAAAGATCTAAAAGGGACCTAAGGGGTAACTTTTCCACGCAGAGGGTGGTGCGTGTATGGAGCAAACTGCCAGAGGAAGTGCTGGAGGCTGGTACAATTAAAAAGCTATTTGGACTAGTACACAGTTAAGAAAGGTTTAGAGGGAGAGGGACCAAACACAGGAAAATTGGACTGGTTTAGTTTGAGGGCATGGACTGGTTGGACTTGAAGGGTTTGTTGCTTTGCTGTATGACTCTCTGACAGCGTAGAGGGAGGTTTACTCTGTATCTAACCACATGCCATCCTTGTTGTCAGAGTGGTTGATGGGGACAGTGTTGAGGAAACAGTAAGAATTCTCTTGCTTCCATCTCTAGCTTTTGCTTATTTTGCATCTTTCCTCCAATCGGTGTGATGGGGGTGGAGTGGGGTGAATGCTCAGTTTGTGTGATCGTGTGGTTGCATTGTTTTTGTTCTGGTGAAGTGTCACGGACTACGCTGCCTCACTGTGGGTGGGGGGGACGAACGTTTGTCTCTGTCTGTCTGTGTGTGTGTGTCTCTTTGTAACACTGGCCTTGTCCTTACCCACAGATGCTGTCCCAGTCTTCCAACGCGGTGAACGGGTGTGAGTTCCCAGTTCCGTGTAACATTCCCATCCCTGGGAATAACCTCCAGATGGTCACGATGCTGAAGGAGCAAAACCGGCTGCTGACCCAGGTATGAACCAGCAATGTGAGGCCTTTCAGCCCTTCCAACCTGCCCCGTCATGTGATGTTTGATGATGGGTGACTGGAGTGGTAACTCTGTTCCCCTTTATCCCTCACTCGACAAATATTCTTCAGTCTCAATCCTTCAGAGTTTCACTGGACCACCAGCTGGTTTGGTGGGAGAGGGAAGGTGCAGGATTTCCTATTCCTCTGTGTGGTGAGAGGATGTGCTTCAAGTCAATCCCCCTCCCTTTATTCTGGATTGTCCCATCACAGGGAATGGTTTCTCTCTCTATTAGAGTCATAGAGATGTACAGCATGGAAACAGACCCTTCGGTCCAACCCGTCCATGCCGACCAGATATCCCAACCCAATCTAGTCCCATCTGCCAGAACCCAGCCCATATCCCTCTAAACCCTTCCTATTCATATACCCATCCAAATGCCTCTTAAATGTTGCAATTGTACCAGCCTTCACCACAGCCTCTGGCAGCTCA
>NC_092787.1:39083141-39168141 GCF_047496795.1 Chiloscyllium punctatum | reverse complement strand
TCAGAGGGTCAGCACCAAGGGAGCGCGCACTGTGGGAGAGTCAGTGCTGCGGGAGCACTGCACTGTAGGAGGGTCAGCACTGAGGGAGTGCCGCATGTAGGAGGGTCAGCACTGAGGGAGTGCTACACTGTAGGAGGGTCAGCACTGAGGGAGCGCCGCATGTAGGAGGGTCAGCACTGAGGGAGCGCCGCATGTCGGAGAGTCAGTGCTGAGGAAGCGTTGCACTGTCGGAGGGTCAGTGCTGAGGGCATGTCGCACTGTCGGAGGGTCAGCCCCGAGGGAGTGCTGCACTGGAATGGAATGTAGTTGCAATGGCCCATGGGAGAATGGAGTAATCATGCTGTTCTTTACTAGTCTGTGTAACTAGACATCTACTTACTGGAGTGGAGCAACTGCCCTCTAATGTAGTGAACTCAGCGCACTGGCTCTTGCTTTGCTGGGGTCAATAATAATCGTATCCCTTGTGAGAGGGGTCTGTCAACCTGGACCAGAAGAACCTTCTCTTCCCCAGGCCTATCCTGTTGGTTCTTTCCCCAACCCATCCCTCCGACTCATGTCCCAGAACAAGTGGAGCTCTCTATCGTCCTGGAGTGCAACATTCCCCCCTTCCCCTCCCATAGGAGCAGAATGCAACACCACCTGCATCCTGTTGTACCAGAGTGCTGTCACATCGCTCCCAACAGAGATAGCTCTGGCTCCTGTCGTATTGCCCACTGCCATGTCTCATTTTTCTTACAGGTAGTTCTCCTGTAACACCGTAACTGCGTTCTGGTGAAACCTCGCTTAATAAGAAATCACATAATACAAATAATAGGGTCTGTGGGAAAATGGGGTGAGGGGCAGACCAGCAAAAATATCACTCGCAATCGCTCAAAAATCACCCAAAAGTCTTAACACAGCTGGAATGAAGGTTGAAATTATATTTATTAATGAGACAAAAGTAAATTTCACACAGTACATTTTAAAAATGTGAAAAAGCTGCTCTATATACAGTATCTCACACAGAACGGCGCAGAGATTTCAGCGCAAATATTGGCACTTGCCCAGAATGAATTTTGTGAACTGATCGCCGCTGGAATCGCACCATTGTATTTGGGGGTGGGCCTTCGCCACAACACTCTTCCCTAATTCTTCAGGAACATTGTCGCCAAATCACACTGCCAAAGCGCGTGTTATCTCAGAACTACCTGCACTACTTTGTGCCTAGTCACCTCGGGACCTGAGATGGTGCCATGTTCACATCAATAGACAATAGGTGCAGGAGTAGGCCATTCTGCCCTTCGAGCCTGCACCACCATTCATTATGATCATGGCTGATCATCCTCAATCAGTATCCTCTTCCTGCCTTATCTCCATAACCCTTGATTCCACTATCCTTGAGAACTCTATCCAACTCTTTCTTAAATGAATCCAGAGACTGGGCCTCCACTGCCCAATGGGGCAGAGCATTCCACACACCCACCACTCTCTGGGTGAAGAAGTTTCTCCTCATCTCTGTCCTAAAAAACCTACCCCTTATTTTTAAGCTGCGTCCTCTGGTTCGGCACTCACCCATCAGCGGAAACATGTTTCCTGCCTCCAGAGTGTCCAATCCTTTAATAATCTTATACATCTCAATCAGATCCCCTCTCAGTCTTCTAAACTCAAGGGTATACAAGCCCAGTCACTCCAGTCTCTCAGCGTAAGCTAATCCCGCCATTCCAGGAATTGACCTCGTGAACCTACACTGCATTCCCTCAATAGCCAGAATGTCTTTCCTCAAATTTGGAGACTAGAACTGCACACAATATTCCAGGTGTGGCCTTTCATGCTAATAGGTCAGCATGCTATTAGCCTTCTTCACTACCTGCTGTACCTGCATGCTTACCTTCATTGACTGGTGGACAAGAACACCCAGATCTCTTTGTACTGCCCCTTTACCTAACTTGACTCCATTGAGGTAGTAATCTGCCTTCCTGTTCTTGCCACCAAAGTGAATAACCATACATTTATCCACATTAAACTGCATCTGCCATGCATCTGACCACTCATCTAACCTGTCCAGGTCACCCTGTAACCTCCTAACATCCTCATCACATTTCACCCTGCCACCCAGCTTAGTATCATCAGCAAATTTGCTAATGTTATTACTAATACCATCTTCTATATCATTTACATATATTGTAAAAAGCTGCGTTCCCAGTACTGATCCCTGCGGTACCCCACTGGTCACTGCCTGCCATTCCGAAATGGAGCCGTTTATCACTACTTTGCTTCCTATCAGCCAACCAACTTTCAATCCAAGTTAGTACTTTGCCCCCAATATCATGCACCCTAATTTTGCTCACTAACCTCCTATGTGGGACTTTATCAAAAGCTTTCTGAAAGTCCAGGTACACTACATCTACTGGATCTCCCTCTCCATCTTCAGAGTTACTTCCTCAAAAAATTCCAGAAGATTAGTCAAGTATGATTTCCCCTTCATAAATCCATGCTGACTCTGACCTATCCTGTTACTACTATCCAGATGTGCCGTAATTTCATCCTTTATAATAAGACTCCAGCATCTTTCCCACCACTGAGGTCAGACTAACTGGTCTATAATTTCCTGCTTTCTCTCTCCCACCCTTCTTAAAAAGTGGTACAATATCAGCCACCCTCCAATCCTCAGGAACTGATCCTGAATCTATCGAACTCTGGAAAATAATCACCAGCACATCCACGATTTCCCGAGCCACCTCCTTCAGTACCCTGGGATGTAGACCATCAGGCCCCGGGTACTTATCAACCTTCAGACCTAACAGTCTCTCCAACACCAATTCCTGGCAAATATAAATTCCCTTAAGTTCAGGTCCTACAGCCACTGTTACCTCAGGGAGATTGCTTGTGTCTTCCCCAGTGAACACAGATCTGAAGTACCAATATGCACTTTTAACTGTACTCCTGTACTTGAGCACACATGTCAATAAAATTTAAAACCTGAATCTGAATCTGTTGGGCTGATTGAGAACACTGCCACCTCACTGTTGTACTGGATTAGTGGTGCTGGAAGAGCACAGCAGTTCAGGCAGCATCCAACGAGCAGCGAAATCGACGTTTCGGGCAAAAGCCCTTCATCAGGAATAAAGGCAGTGAGCCTGAAGCGTGGAGAGATAAGCTAGAGGAGGGTGGGGGTGGGGAGAGAGTAGCATAGAATACAATGGGTGAGTGGGGGAGGAGATGAAGGTGATAGGTTAGGGAGGAGAGGATGGAGTGGATAGGTGGAAAAGAAGATAGGCAGGTAGGTCAAGTCCGGACAGGTCATGGGGACAGTGCTGAGCTGGAAGTTTAGAACTAGGGTGAGGTGGGGGAAGGGGAAATGAGGAAGCTGTTGAAGTCCACATTGATGCCCTGGGGTTGAAGTGTTCCGAGGCGGAAGATGAGGCGTTCTTCCTCCAGGCGTCTGGTGGTGAGGGAGCGGCGGTGAAGGAGGCCCAAGATCTCCATGCCCTCGGCAGAGTGGGAGGGGGAGTTGAAATGTTGGGCCACGGGGCGGTGTGGTTGATTGGTGTGGGTGTCTCGGAGATGTTCCCTAAAGCGCTCTGCTAGGACCGCAATTTCCCTTCCCACATGGTTAAAGATGCCCTCCAACGCATCTCGTCCACATCCCGCACCTCCGCCCTCAGACCCCACCCCTCCAACCGTAACAAGGACAGAACGCCCCTGGTGCTCACCTTCCACCCTACAAACCTTAGCATCAACCAAATCATCCACCGACATTTCCGCCACCTCCAAAGAGACCCCACCATCAGGGATATATTTCCCTCCCCACCCCTTTCCGCCTTCCGCAAAGACCATTCCCTCCGTGACTACCTGGTCAGGTCCACACCCCCCTACAACCCACCCTCCCATTCTGGCACTTTCCCCTGCCACCGCAGGAACTGTAAAACCTGTGCCCACACCTCCTCCCTCACCTCTATCCAAGGCCCTAAAGGAGCCTTCTACATCCATCAAAGTTTTACCTGCACATCCACTAATATCATTTATTGTATCCGTTGCTCCCGATGTGGTCTCCTCTACATTGGGGAGACTGGGCGCCTCCCAGCAGAGCGCTTTAGGGAACATCTCCGGGACACCCGCACCAATCAACCACACCGCCCCGTGGCCCAACATTTCAACTCCCCCTCCCACTCTGCCGAGGACATGGAGGTCCTGGGCCTCCTTCACCGCCGCTCCCTCACCACCAGACGCCTGGAGGAAGAACGCCTCATCTTCCGCCTCGGAACACTTCAACCCCAAGGCATCAATGTGGACTTCAACAGTTTCCTCATTTCCCCTTCCCCCACCTCACCCTAGTTCTAAACTTCCAGCTCAGTAACTGTCTCCTTGACTTGTCCGGACTTGTCCGACCTGCCTATCTCCTTTTCCACCTATCCACTCCACTCTCTCCTCCTTGACCTATCACCTTCATCCCCTCCCCCACTCACCCATTGTACTCTATGCTACTCTCTCCCCACCCCCACCCTCCTCTAGCTTATCTCTCCACGCTTCAGGCTCACTGCCTTTATTCCTGATGAAGGGCTTTTGCCCGAAACATCGATTTCGCTGCTCGTTGGATGCTGCCTGAACTGCTGTGCTCTTCCAGCACCACTAATCCAGAATCTGGTTTCCAGCATCTGCAGTCATTGTTTTTACCTCACTGTTGTAGCAGAGTGTAACTCTTGCTCATTGATACACTGCCACCCCCTGCTGGAGCAATGTGATAGCACTGCCTCCTGTGGGAATGGACTGCAGCACCAACACCTGTTGGAGAACAATGCCTTTTGTACGAGAGTGCAATACTGCTTTACCCATTGCAATGGAGATCTACCATCCCATGTTAGAGCAATGTGGATGATCCAACACTGTCTCCAATCAGAGTGGAGTGTAATGCCTCCCCTTGTCATACAAGAACGCAACGTGGTCCCTGATCTACCAAAGTGCAAGCTGTACCTATTGGATCATTTCCCCTCCCCCCATCTTACCCCCAGTTCCAACTTTCCAGCTCAGCACCGCCCTCATGACCTGTCCCACCTGTCAGTCTTCCTTCCCACCTATCTGCTCCACCCTCCCCTCTGACCTATCACCTTTACCCCCACTTCTATCCACCTATTACACTCTCAGCTACCTTCTCCCCAGCCCCACCCCCTTCCCATTTATCTCTCCTCCCCCGAGGCTCCCAGCCTCATTCCTGATGAAGAGCATTTCCCCGAAACGTCGATTCTCCTGCTCCTCGGATGCTGCCTGACCTGCTGTGCTTTTCCAGCACTACTCTAATCTTGGCCTTCAGTAACTACACCTACCTTCCTATGTGTCAAGTTTGTGTCCAGCCACTGGAGAATGTGCCCCCTGATTCCCATTGAATCCAGTTTTGTCAGGGCTCCTTGATACCACACTCAATCAAATCCAACCGTGATGTCTCACCTCAGCCTCTGGAATGTAGCTCTTTCAGTGTTTGACCCAAGGCTGGAATGAGGTCAGGGGCTGAGTGTCCCTGGCAGAACCCAAACTGGGCCTCACTGAACAGGTTATTGCTGAGCAGGTGCTGCTGGATAGCACCATCCTTCACTTTACTGATGGTCAAGAGTTGGCTGAGAGGGCAGTAGTTGCCTGGGTTGGATTTGTCCGGCTTTTTGTATAAATTTTGGGTTTGATTTAGTGTTGTCACCTACTGAGATACAGTGAAAAATATTTTGTGTGCTGCACAGGCAGATTGTACCAAACAAAGAATATACCTGTGCAGTTTTCACATTGTCGATTAGGTCCAGTGTTCTAACTGTACTGGAACAGCCTGGCTTGGAGAGTGGCAAGTTTTGGAGCACAAGTCTTCAGTACTATTGCTGCTTCTTGATATCAGATAGAGGGGACTGAATGGCTGGAGACTGGCATTCGTGATTCAGGACTACTGTAGGAGGATCACTTGCTCGTCACTTCTGGCTGAAGGTTGTTGCAAATGCTTCAGCTTTATCTTTTGTTGACAAAGCTTCCCTCTGTTGTAGCTAAGGGAAACAGTGCCCTGGGTTGAAGGGGGATAACAATACAGCCTTGTTTTAGAGTCGTGTGCAACAGCTCCCCCCCTTTATACGAGAATGCTATGCTGCCTATCCTTGAAGTGGTAAACTGTGCCCTGTTGGAGTGGACTACAATTCTATTTCAGGTTGAGCAGAATGCATCGAGACTCAATACAAGCTTGCTCTCGTTCCACAGATGCTGTTTGACCTGTGTGATCTCCAGCATTTGGTGTTTTCAGTGAAGATTCCAGCATCTGCAGTAATTTGCTCCGACAAAAACACAGACATCGGTTTTGCTGCATTCTTCAGAAGTTCTTTAGGACAGTTCTGAGTAAGGGCCACTGGACCCAAACCATTAACCCTGATTTATAGAACATAGAACATAGAAGAACAGCGCAGTACAGGCCCTTCGGCCCTCGATGTTGCGCCGATCCAAGCCCACCTAACCTACACTAGCCCACTATCCTCCATATGCCTATCCAATGCCCGTTTAAATGCCCATAAAGAGGGAGAGTCCACCACTGCTACTGGCAGGGCATTCCATGAACTCACAACTCGCTGAGTAAAGAATCTACCCCTAACATCTGTCCTATACCTACCACCCCTTAATTTAAAGCTATGCCCCCTCGTAATAGCTGACTCCATACGTGGAAAAAGGTTCTCACGGTCAACCCTACCTAAACCCTTAATTATCTTGTAAAGCCATTGCTTTGACAAAGGGTCAGTTAGACTCGAAACGTCAGCTCTTTTCTGGCCTTACAGATGCTGCCAGACCTGCTGAGATTTTCCAACATTTTCTCTTTCGGTTTCAGATTCCAGCATCCGCAGTAATTTGCTTTTATTGAAATGCTAGCTACCTGATGAAGGAGCAGTGCTCCGAAAGCTAGTGCTTCCAAGTGAACCTGTTGGACTGTAACCTGGTGTTGGGGAATTTTTCACTAATGGGACAGGATACAACACCGCCACCTGTTGGTGTTGCTTGTATTACCTCCTTGCCACTCACAGTTGTACCAGAAGAGTACACTGTCCCCCTCTGCTGGGACTGTGGGACAACACTGCCACCTGTTGGAACAGATTGACAACAGTTGCAAAGTCTTACTTAGCCTTTGAGTGTCCTCGTCTGGCCATTACAGGAATGTGTGACAATAGCAAGGAACATGCGAAACAACACTTTTACTGAATATCATGGCAGCATAACAATTATATTTGCCATTATAAATAATAATATACCATAATAAAGAAGAACAAGGAAACATTACAACTTTAATTTGCAATTTCATCCTGGGACATCCTCCATTCTCATCAACTCTGGATAAATGGAGAGTGCAGGAAGCCATTCCATCAGCAGCACCTGATAATGAGGAGTCAACCTGGTCAAGAGGCAACACAGGACTGCCTCCTGGAGCAGAGTAACCTCAGAATGCCCCACTGCCAGAGCAGATTAACATCATATACTGTCTGCAGCAGGGGAATAACATCTCACTTTCCCCAGACAAAGTGAGGTAACACTTCCTCGCTCTCCCCAGCCCTAATGGCTGCACAAACAACACTATACCCTGCAGGACAACATGAAGAGACATTCTGGACTGGGATAGGGATACACCGGACTGGGATAGGGACACACCGGACTGGGATAGGGACACACCGGACTGGGATAGGGATACACTGGACTGGGATAGGGACACACCGGACTGGGATAGGGACACACCGGACTGGGATAGGGATACACTGGACTGGGATAGGGATACACCGGACTGGGATAGGGACACACTGGACTGGGATAGGGATACACCGGACTGGGATAGGGATACACTGGACTGGGATAGGGATACACTGGACTGGGATAGGGACACACCGGACTGGGATAGGGATACACTGGACTGGGATAGGGATACACTGGACTGGGATAGGGACACACCGGACTGGGATAGGGATACACTGGACTGGGATAGGGACACACTGGACTGGGATAGGGATATACTGGGCTGGGATAGGGACACACCGGACTGGGATAGGGACACACTGGACTGGGATAGGGACACACCGGACTGGGATAGGGACGCACCGGACTGGGATAGGGACACACCGGACTGGGATAGGGACACACTGGACTGGGATAGGGATACACCGGACTGGGATAGGGACACACTGGACTGGGATAGGGACACACTGGGCTGGAGTAGGGGCACACTGGACTGGGATAGGGACACACTGGACTGGGATAGGGACACACTGGGCTGGAGTAGGGGCACACTGGACTGGGATAGGGACACACTGGACTGGGATAGGGACACACTGGGCTGGAGTAGGGGCACACTGGACTGGAGTAGGGGCACACCGGACTGGGATAGCGACACACTGGGCTGGGATAGGGACACACTGGACTGGAGTAGGGACACACCGGACTGGGGTAGGGACACACTGCTTTCTGTACCCTGTGTTGGATTGTGCCCAGTGAAGCATGGTGACAACCAGGATGTCTGCTGCTTGGCACAATCCTGTGACTCTATCCAGAGTTCCTGCTTCCAAGAGCCTGCTCCTGACTCCTCCAGCTCCCTGTGGAAGCCATGTTGAACTCTAGCCCCATGTTTTGCCTCGGTGCCACGTCATGGCTGAGTCAGTGTCTTTGCGTGATTGAGGGAAAAGAGTTTAACCATACAGCTCCTCTTAATAAGGAAGCCTGTTCCTAAATTATTACTAAAGCCAGCAATTGACACATGACACATACATGGGGATATGATACATTTAGAGCACAGAACATAGAACATTCCAGCGCAGTACAGGCCCTTTGGCCCTCCATGTTGCGCCGACTTGTGGAACCAATCTGAAGCCCATTTAATCCTACACTCCCCCATTCTCATCCATATGTTTATCCAATGACCATTTAAATGTCCCTAAAGTTGGCGAGTCTGCTACTGTTGCAGGCAGTGTGTTCCATACCCCTACTACTCTCTGAGTAAAGAAACTACCTCTGATATCTGTCCTATATCTATCATCCCTCACTTTAAAGCTATGTCCTCTTGTGCTACCCATCACCATCCGAGGAAAAAGGCTCTCCCTGTCCACCCTATCTAACCCTCTGATTATCATATATGTCTCAATTAAGTCACCTCTCAACCTTCTCTCTCATGAAAACAGCCTCAAGTCACTCAGCCTTTCCTCATATACCAGGCAATATCCTAGTAAATCTCCTCTGAACCGTCCCCAATGTTTCCACATCCTGCCGATAATGCAGTGATCAGAACTGGGCATAATACTCCAAGTTCGGCCGCACCAAAGTTTTGTACAGCTGCAGCATGACCACTTCGCTCCGAAATGCAATCCCTCTCCCAATAAAAGCTAACAGCCCTATCAACCTAGGCGGGAACGTTTGGGATCTACGTACATGAACGTTAGGATTTGGAGATGCCGGTGTTGGACTGGGGTGTGCAAAGTTAAAAATCACACAACACCAGGTTATAGTCCAACAGGTTTAATTGGAAGCACTAGCTTTCGGAGCACTGCTCCTTCATCCACCTGGTGAAGGAGTGTCACTCCGAAAACTAGTGCTTCCAATTAAACCTGTTGGACTATAACCTGGTGTTGTGTGATTTTTAACTATCTACAAGGACACTGAGATCTCTTTGCTCATTTACACTACCAAGAATCTTACCATTAGCCCAGTACACTTTATTCCTGTTGCTCATTTCAAAGTGAATCACCTCACACTTTTCCACATGAAACTCCACATTTGTGACCTCTCAGCCCAGCTCTGTAGCTTATCTGTGTCTCTCTGAACCTACAACACCCTTCAGCACTATCCACAACTCCACCAACCTTAGTGTCATCCGCAAATTTACTAACCCATCCTTCTACACCCTCATCCAGATCATTTATAAAAATGACAAACAGCAGTGGCCCCAGAACAGATCCTTTCAGTACCCCAGTAGTAACTGAACTCCAGGATGAACATTTCCCATCAACCACCACCCTCTGTCTTCTTTCAGCTAGCCAATTTCTGATCCAAACCGCTAAATCACCCTCAATCCCATGCCTCCGTATTTTGTGCAATAGCCTACTGTGAGGAACCTTATTAAACTGCTTACTGAAATCCATATACACCACATCAACCGCTTTACCCTCATCCACCTGTTTGGTCACCTTCTCAAAGAACTTAATAAGGTTTGTGAGGCATGGCCTACTCTTCACAAAACCGTGTTGACTATCTCTAATCAACTTATTCCTTTCCAAGTGGGAACCAGTACTTGTCAACCATAACGGTTGTGTCTCCCAGAATTCCCGAGGTAATTCCATTGCGGAGTATCAAGGAAAAAAAGGGTAGTAGAGGAGTTAGTAGCTTTCTTCACACAGTATGGGCTACCCAGAGAGATTCAGTCGGACCAAGGGTCAAATTTTACTGGGGGGCTGATTAAGGAGGTTATGGATAGCTCAGGTATACAGTACTTTAAATCCAGTGTGTATCACCCTGAATCCCAGGGAGCTTTAGAAAGATAGCATCAGACCTTGAAGACCATGTTGAGAACACACCCGAAGTGTTTGCCATTAGAAATGTCCCAAATGAATGCACTCAGTCACTTCCTTCGAGTTAATATTCGGGCATGAAATGAGAGGCCCTTTGAAATTAATTAAAGAAACATTGACAGAACCAAAGTCTGATTACGTATCAGAGGTGAGGGAGAGACTAAATCGAGTAGTGAGTTCGCTAAACAGCACCTAAAGTGAACACAGTGTAGAATGAAGCAGGTAAAAGCTCTGAGACTCGGACATCTCCAGAGTGGATAATATGTTAGTACTGTTACCAGTGATAGGAGAGCCCTTCAAAGCCAGGTTTAGTGGTCCCTATCAAATTGAGAAAAAGTTGAGTTGGGTGAACTATTTAGCAAAGATGCCAGATAGAAAAAACTGGTATTGGGTCTGTCATGTGAACATGTTGAAACCGTGTTATACTAGAGAGAAAGAACTGGAGAAACAGGTGTTAGTTACTGCCCCACAGAGTGAGGAATCAAATCCAGATGATGTGGACTTTGCTATGCCTCAGAATAGATTTAAAAATGAAGACGTCCTGGAGGAGTGAGATAGGTTATCTGTCTCAGGAACATAGAACGCTGTTGAAAGATTGTTAGTGCAGTCTGTAAGAATCAGCTAGGGAGGACCAATGCTCTTCTACATGAAACAGACGTAGGGAATACTGCTCGGATAAAACAACACCCCTACCGGCTTAATCCTTTCAAAGCCAGACAGGTTCAGATGGAGGTGGAGGCCATGCTCAACGAGAACATCATCGAACATTCTCTTTACTCAGCGAGTCGTGAGTTCATGGAATGCCCTGCCAGTAGCAGTGGTGGACTCTCCCTCTTTATGGGCATTTAAACGGGCATTGGATAGGCATATGGAGGATAGTGGGCTAGTGTAGGTTAGGTGGGCTTGGATCGGCGCAACATCGAGGGCCAAAGGGCCTGTACTGCGCTGTATTTTTCTATGTTCTATGTTCTATAAATGATTATAAATCCTATCTCTTATAAACTTTTCCAACACTTTGCCTACAACCGAAGTAAGGCTCACTGGTCTATAATTTCCAGGGTTGTCTTTACTCCCATTCTTGAACAAGGGAACAACATTCCAGTCTTCTAGCGCTATTCCTGAAGACAATGCCGACATAAATATCAAAGCCAAAGGCTCTGCAATCTCCTCCCTGACTTCCCCGAGAATCCAAGGATAAATCCCACCTGGCTCAGGAGACTTATCTATTTTCACACTCTCCAGAATTACTAACACTCCTCTTTGCGAACATCAATCCCGTCTAATCTAGTAGTCTGTATTTCGGTATTCTACACAATAACATTGTTTTTTTCTTGTGTGAATACTAATGAAAAATATTCATTTAACGCTTCCCCTATCCCCTTGGACTCCACAAACAACTTCCCACTACTATTCTTGATTGGCCCTAATCTTACTCTGGTCATTCTTTTATTCCTGATATACCTGTGGAAAGCTTTAGGGTTTTCCTTAATCCTACCTGCTAATGGTGAAACTTGAAAGGGTTCAGAGAAGATTTACAAGAATGTTGCCAGGGTTGGAGGATCTGAGCTACAGGGAGAGGCTGAACAGGCTGGGGCTGTTTTCCCTGGAGCGTCGGAGGCTGAGGGGTGACCTTATAGAGGTTTATAAAATGATGAGGGGCACGGATACAATAAATAAACAAGGTCCTTTCCCTGAGGTCAGGTAGTCCAGAACTAGAGGGCATAGGTTTAGGGTGAGAGGGGAAAGATATAAAAGAGACCTAAGGGGCAACCTTTTCACACAGAGTGTGGTACGTGTATGGAATGAGCTGCCAGAGGAAGTGGTGGAGGCTGGTACAATTGCAACATTTAAAAGGCAGCTGGATGGGTCTATGAATAGGAAGGGTTTGGAGGGATATGGGTCAAATGCTGGCATTAGAATAGGATATCTGGTCAGCGTGGATGAGTTGGACCGAAGGGTCTGTTTCCATGCTGTACATCTCTATGACTCTATCGTTCTATGATTTCTCATGTCCCCTCCTGGCTCTTCTGAGCTCTCTCTTTAGGTCTTTTCTGGTTAATTTGTAACTCTCAAGCACTCTAACTGAGCCTAACTTAAGTCTTGACAAGAGATTCAACTTCTTTAGTAAACCATGACTCCCTCGTTCAACCACTTCCTCCCTGCCTGACTGGTACATACTTATCAAGGACCCACAGTAGCTGTTCTCTGAATAAGCTCTACATTTCAATTGTGCCCATCCCTGCACTTTTCTTCCCCATCCTATGTATCCTAAATTTTGCCTCATTGCATCATAATTGCCTTTCCCCCAGCGATATCTCTTACCCTGCGTTATGCCTTTCCATCGCTAATGCAAACATAACCAAATTGTGGTCACTATCGCCAAAGTGCTCACCTACCTCCAAATCTAACACCTGGCCTGGTTCATTACCCAGTACCAAATCCAATATGGCCTCGCTCCTTGTTAGCCTGTCTACGTACTGTGACAGGAAACGCTCCTGCACACATTGGACAAAAACTGACCCATCTAAAGTACTCAAACTATAGCATTTCCAGTCAATATCTGGAAAGTTAAAATCCTCCATAGCAATGACTCTGTTACTGTCTCTCCCATCCAGAATTATCTTTGCTATCCTTTCCTCTACATCTCTGGAACTATTTGGAGGCCTATAGAAAACTCCCAGCAGGGTGACCTGTCCTTTCCTGTTTCTAACTTCAGCCCATGCTACATCAGTAGATGAGTCCTCAAACGTCTTTTCTGCCACCGTATTACTGTCCTTGACTAACAACGCCACATCTCCCCCTCGTTTACCATCTTCTTTTACCATTTGAAGTGGGGAAGTGATTTACAAATACATGGCATGAGTGATGTAGCTGTGGACTGTATTTCAGTGCAGGTGGGCATTGTGCCCTGGTACAGATCCCAGAGCCCATTCCCATTCCCCCGATCCCCCGATCTGTATCCCCCTAATACCTGTTCCCCTGATTCCCCACTCCCTTGATCCCTGTTCCCCCAGCAGTGATCCCCCCCATTCCTGTTTCCCCGATCCACATTCCCCTGATCTATGTTCCCCCTCATCAGTGTTCCCCTGATCCCTGTTCCCCTATCTCCATTCCCCTGATTCCAGTTCCCCGATTCCCCAATCCACACTCCTGCTGCATCCCACTCCCCCATTCCCCCTGATCCACACTCCCCCAATCCCCATTCCCCAAATCCACGTTCCCCCAATCCATATTTCCCCCAAGCCCTGTTGGCTCTGATCTTGGTTCCCCCAATCCCTGGTTCCCCTGATCCCCTTCCCACTGATCCTGGCTCCCTCAGTCCCAGAATAAAGCTGATGGGGATCCCTGGGTGTTTTAAGCTCAGGGCTGCTCTCTGAGTTGTGTACACGCCCAATTTGATGCGACAATGTAAGCTGGGTCTTGTTTACAGAACCTGGCTGAGTCTTTTCTTGGGATTTTCTTGATGTAATCCTCTCAGGGAGATGGTTAATGTCTATAAACAAGCCAGTATCTATATGGGATAACCCACTTTGTTATTAGTACAAAGCCTCAGATAATAATGATTGTGTGTGAGTGAGAACCATCTTAAAGATTGAATTAGAGAATTAGATTGAATTAGTGTTTCTCTAGTAATTAACAGATCAGACAGTGATAGTGCTGAGGTACACACCTAGGCCATGCTCGTTGCCTGCTCAGGGGATTTGACTAAGTGGCAGTTGTTAAAGCTGCAAACCAGCCCTTCCTGTGTCGAGGTGAATTTTTCACTGAGCCAGGATTAACTTCACAGTGTCAGTGCAAACAGGAAACTTCAGCAGTCTGAATAAATTGATACCACCATTTGCAAAGAAAGTCTGGAGGAAGATGCAGTGGTTTTTTCTCAAGGTTCATCCCGAGCAGCTCCTAAATGCAGGACTCCCTGCTGTACGGTCTGCTCCCCAGGATGCACCCCATCAAAATGGTGAAAGCCGCTCTCTGGTCTGCCTGAGCAAGGAACTGACCTTGACCTAGTGTTACTGACCAGAACATTCCAAGGTCCAAGAGAATGTGCTGAGGGATGGACTGTGGGTGATGAATTTTCTTACTTATACAAGACGATAATTACATATACGCAGAGGGTCCGATAACTAAACAAGCCCCCACTGTACCAGATTCATCCCTCCCATCGACCAACCAGGTTGTACTCTCTACCTGTCTCCACCCACCCCCTCGCTGCCTCCACCACCCCTTTATCTGAAGCTCCCCTTGCGTCTCTCAGCACGTGGCCCTGCACCTTGGAACGTGCCAGTCTGCAACTAGCCATGGGGAATGCAGGGTTACAGGGGTAAGGTGGGTTAGGGGGTGGGTGGGGAGGGGTGGGGGAAGGAGGCGGGGGGGGGGGGGTGGGGTCCAGGTGGAATGCTGTTCGGTGAGTCAGTTAATGAGCCAATTGGCCTGTTTCCACGCTGTAGGGATTCTGTAATTCGAGAATGGTATCCAGCCCATGCCCAACGCTTTAACTGGATAATGTTGGATAACTGTGCCAATTAAACTGGATCAACAATTTTCACAGGCCCTCACGCTGACAATACTGCACTCCTCAGGCATTTCATTGAGGGAATTCCCTGATCTTGGAATTGCACCGTCATTATCCAGTTAAAGCGTTGGTCGGGCTCAACTCCTTGCTCTGGAAGACCAACAGGCTGTGGGCAGGACAAAACGCCTTATTAATACGCAGAGCGAGTGCCCAGCGAGTGCTAGCTCATGTTCAACCTGCACCATTGCGTGATATTGCCTGCAGGAACTCACTGTTTTCCCCCAGGCCCAGGGTGTGCTGAGAGGGCTGGCCCTGTGTCCGCTGTCCAATCGGGACGCTGCAAAACAAACACATTGCAGGCACTCAGAGTAAAGTAACAGCACACCGACTCTCCGCACTGGGATCTAGAACGTTCTGATGGATTCCTGTCCAATCGAATGTCTGGCTGGAATATCCAGGCCAGGGTTTGTAGTCTCTCTGTCTCTGCCCACTCCCCTTTGAGGCTGCATGGTGGCTCAGTGGTTAGCACTGCTGCCTCACAGCGCCTGGGACCCGAGTTCGATTCCAGCCTCAGGCGACTGTCTGTGTGGAGTTTGCACATTCTCCGCGTGTCTGTGAGGGATTCCTCTGGTTTCTGTTCACAGTCCAAGGATGAAAATCACACAACACCAGGTTATAGTCCAACAGGTTTAATTGGAAGCACACCAGCTTTCGGAGCGACGGTCCTTCATCAGGTGGTAGTGGAGGACACAATTGTAAGGCCATGTGCAGTTTAGGTGGATTGGCCGTGCCAAATTGCCCATAGCATTCAGGGATTTGTAGGTTAGGTGTAAATATAGGGAAATGGGTCTGGGTGGGTTGCTGTTTGGAGGATCAGTGTGGACTTGTTGGGCTGAAGGGCCTGTTTCCACACTGTAGGGGTTCTAAGCTGAATGGTACTTTGCCATTTTATCTTCGTGCCAGGGCTCCCCCACAGGGAGCCTTTTCTCTGAATAACTCCTGAAGCCTGTCGCTGTGGGAGCTCTGCAGCCCTATCCTTGTCCCCTCCTCGGTCACTTCCTACCCAGAACCCCCCCCTCCCCCACCCCCTACCCCCGTCACTGTGTACTGCTCATTCCCTCCAGAACCTTCCCTCACTCTGAGTGCCTCGAGAGTCTCTAAAGCTCCAAGCAATTCACTTTCACAGTTGCTAGGAGACAGAAGGCAAGGCCCACAATCCACAAGAAGGTAACTGTGCCAATTAAACTGGATCAACAATTTTCACAGGCTGGGCCCAGCCCTCACGCTGACAATACTGCACTCCTCAGGCATTTTATTGAGGGAATTCCCTGATCTTGGAATTGCACCGTCATTATCCAGTTAAAGCGTTGGGCATGGGCTGGATACCTTTCTCGAATTACGGAATCCCTACAGCGTGGAAACAGGCCAATTGGCTCATTAACTGACTCACCAAACAGCATTCCACCTAGACCCCCCCCCCCCCCACCCCGCCTCCTTCCCCCACCTCTCCCCACCCACCCCCTAACCCACCTTACCCCATGGCTAGTCCACATGGCCTGCACATCTCTGGACACTACGGACAATGTAGCATGGCCAATCCACCTAACCTGCACACCTTTCGATTGAATTTTTACTGAAATGAAATTGCTTTTTCAGGAAGTTGCAGTCAGACTGGGTGGTGCCAAAATGGTGACTGAGTCACAGCTCACAAACACGTCTGTGGTGTCTTGGCGTGTTTCCTCATGAGAGTGAACCTCCCCATTGTCCTAGCCTAGTAATATCCGTTCAGGATGGGAAACCTGCTGTCCTTACCCATCTGGCCTACATTTCACTCCAGACCCACAGCAATGTGGTTGCCTCTTGAGAGCCCTCTGGACAGGCCAAGTAAGACAGTCAGTATCCACAAGCCATTCCAGGAAGCACTGCAGAGAGTCAGGCAGGCACCTCTGTACCATGTCCTCAAGAACAGGAAGGCTTGTCAATGGCATCCATGTCCAATTGGACAACAACAAAAAAATCCAAATCCAATTTAATTCACAGTCACAAGGGTCACATACGGAGTAAAACTTCCTCTACACTGTCCCCCAACAAATACTCCCAGGACAGGGACAGCACAGGGTTATAGATATAGAGTAAATCTCCCTCTACACTGTCCCCATCAAACACTCCCAGGACAGGGACAGCACGGGGTTATAGATACAGAGTAAAGCTCCCTCTACACTGTCCCCATTAAACACTCCCAGGACTGGGACAGCACGGGGTTATAGATACAGAGTAAAGCTGCCTCTACCCTGACCCAATAAACACTTCCAGGATAGGGACAGTATGGGATTAGATACTGAGTAAAGCTCCCTCTACACTGACCCAGGACACGCCCAGGACAGGGGCAGTGACAGTGATAGCTGCTTAGACAAGAGGCACAGCAATGGCTCTACACAGAGAGAATACAGCTGGGTGGATGGGGGACAGCCTGGACACCCTCCTCTCCCAAAGCATAGGGATACCATCAGGGACCCACTAATCATCACTGGGCACTCCGCAGTGATGTACAGAAGTCAGTTCTCGGTGACAAAGTGCATCCCAAACCCAAAAGCTTGCAGAGTTCCAAGCAGAGGGAAATATAGAATCCCTACAATGTGGAAACAGGCCCTTTGGCCCGAGTCCACACTGACCCTCTTAAGAGTAACCCACCCAGACCCATTCCCCTATACTTACCCCTGACTAAAGCCCCTAACCTACACATCCCTGAACACACTGGGTAATTTAGCATGGCCGATTCACCCAACCTGTGCATCTTTGGACTGTGGGAGGAAACTGGGGCACCCGGAGCAAACCCACACAGACACGGGGCGAGTGTGCAAACTCCACGCAGACAGTCTGCCCGAGGCTGGAATCGAACCCAGGTCCGTGGCGCTGTGAGGCAGCAGAGCTAACCACTGAGTCACTGTGCCACCCTTACTCATGATCCACTTGGCTGAACACCTTTTCCTGATCTGGGGTGAGGAAGGCTCTCGACAGGCCAGGCCTCTGGGAAGAATGGATTATATCCCAGACCAGGTGGATGCCCCGGCCCAGGACAGTATGGGACAGGTCTGAGTGGATCGTGTGGTCCCGCACAGTGCCAAGGTGAGTGGAAAGTGCCCTGGGGAAGATTTTGCAGTACGTGCTGCGGAGGGAGACTGGACGCCAGTCCTTTAACAAATGGAGAGTCCCTTTCTTAGGCATCAGAGCAACGACAGCCCTGTGCCAAGAAAGGGGCATCTGTCTGGTCATGACACATTTCTCCAGGAGTTTATTAGATGTGGGAATTGCTGGGTCTACAGACTGTAGTTAGAGTCAACCACATTACTATGGGTCTGGAGTCACATCTAGGCCAGACTGGGTAAGACAGCAGTTTCCTTCCTAAAAGGAGGTTACTGGAGCAGTTCGGTTTTAACGGTGGTTACCTGGCTATCATTAGACTTGCTTTTAATTCCAGATGTTCATTGTTTTATTGAATTCTAGTGTTACCATTTGTCATCAGTGCCCACAGCATGAGGCTCCTCAGGGTTTACTGCTGTCTGTCTCCTGTTTGATTTAATGGAATCCGTGCAGATGCAGGGAACTGGGAGGTGTGGGGGGAGTCAGTGGCTCGGTCAATATCTTATCCTCAGAAACTGAGCCAGAGAAGGTGAGGAAGGGCAGAGTGGGAGATGGACCAGGTGTAGGTGAGCAAAGGTGAAAATCCAGGAACTGTACCTTTGCAAAGTGACCAGGTACGTAGAACACAGAACAGTACAGCACAGTACAGGCCCTTCGGCCCACGATGTTGGGCTGAGCATTTATCTTAATCTAAGATCAACCTAACCTACACATCCCTCAATTTACTGCCGTCCATGTGCTTGTCCAGCAGTCGCTTAAATGTCCCTAATGTCTCTGACTCTACTCCCACCGCTGGCAGAGCATTCCACGCACCCAGCTCTGTGTAAACAACCTACCTCTGATATCTCCCCTAAACCTTCCTCCAATCACCTTAAAATTATGACCATTTGGGACAGCCATTTCTGCCCTGGGGAATGGTCTCTGGCTACTTACTCTATCTGTGCCTCTCATTCCCTTGTACACCTCTATCAAGTCACCTCTCTCCCTTCTTCTCCCCAGTGTGAAAAGCCTGAGCTCACTCAACCTCTCTTCATAAACATACCCTCCAATCCAGGCAGCATCCTGGTAAATCTCCTCTGCACCCTCTCTAAAGCACGTACATCCTTCCTATAATGAGGTGACCAGAACTGGACACAATATTCCAAGTGTGGTCTAACCAGGGTTTTATAGAGCTGCAGCAAAACTTTGCGGCTCTTACACTCAATGCCCCTGTTAATGAAAATCAAAACACCATACATCCAATAACCTGTCACTGTATGGTTTGTAACAGTCACTAGACACCCCTGTTTGCTGTGAGTTACATAACTGTGCCTGCTGATGGCACAGACTAGTTTTCAGGTTAACGATTGTCAGGGCAGCTTGTATTAGCCTCGGGCAGCTTACCAACATCAGGCAATGTAACATCTGTCAGTGTAGGGTTTCTCAGCATTGTGTCCTTTTAAGGATCATTTAATCGAGAATACGCAAAGCATGAAGCAGTTACAATATACAGAGCTTCAACTCAGTGGAATATGTCTATTCATGGTCCATGTTCAGCCCCTGAAACCCAAATAAACTGCTCAGTATAAATAGAAAATGAATACTTTATCTGCCTGATGCCAAGTTGACATAGATCACATCAGGGTAAAAACAATGACTGAAGGGCTTTTGCCCGAAACGTTGATTTCGCTGCTCGTTGGATGCTGCCTGAACTGCTGTGCTCTTCCAGCACCACTAATCCAGTAATAGATCACATCAGTCTGCCCTCTTTATCATATCAAGAGGCTGAAGTGTTTTAACCCTTTGCTTTTAGGAAGACCTGAGTGAAGATACAAGGTACCCTCCCCAGAACCGATCCCGCACAGAGGAGCCAATCACAGCTGCCGACCCAACCAAACAATTGCTGCAACCAATTGCAGGAAGAGATCACAGGAAGTGATCACGGGATCCGATCAGCAAGCAATGACGTACTGATGGCTCTGATCATCGTTTTCCAAATTTCCATGATGACAGGCTGTGCCGTTACAGCATTGATTATAAAGAGAGCAATTACAGGTCCAGTCAGTTTAACCCTGGCGACAGAAACATGACCAACAAGATGGCCGCAGTGAAGTAGGCAGTGTCTGGGCTCTGAGCCTGGGGTACGTCCTCTCCACCTTTTTCTCCTTGTATTCTTGTTTTTTTTTCCTCTCTTTTTAAAAGATTTTATTGTTTGTTTTGCTTTCACTTACATGGCACGGTGGCTCAGTGGTTGGCACTGCTGCCTCACAGCGCCAGGCACCTGTGTTCGATTCAAGCTTCAGGTGACTCTCTGTGTGGAGTTTGCGCATTCTCCCCGTGTCTGTGTGGGTTCCCTCCGGGTGCTCCAATTTCCTCCCACAGTCCAAAGATGTGCAGGTCAGGGCAGATTGGCCCAAGTTAAATTGCCCATAGTGCTAGGTTCTTGAGTTGGGGAGTGGTTCTGGGTGGGTTACTCTTCAGAGGGTCAGTGTGGACTTGTTGGGCCGAAGGGCCTGTTTCTGCACTGTAGGGAATCTAATCTAATGTACATTTTGGAGAGAGCTGGGGCCTGGAGTGGGACTTTGGCTTTGGGTGGCAAGACGGCAGCACAGGGGAGCAATCGAGCACTCACTTGGGTTGGATTTATTATTGCCACATGAGTCTAAGTACAGTGAAAAGTTTTGTTTTGCATGCAGTACAGGCAGATCATACCATTACAAAGATCATAGGATAATAGACCAGAGCGAGGAATACAAAGTTACAGCTGCGAAGAAGTTGGTACAAAAAGCAAGACCAACATTAGATTTGAAATTTGAGAGTTCCATTCAGAAGTCTGATAACATCAGGAAAGAAGCTGTTCTTGAACCTGTTGGTCTGTGTGTTTAGGCTTTTGTATTTTCTGCCTGACAGAAGAGTTTGGAGGAGATTATGATTGGAGTGGGAGGGGTGTTTGATGATTAGATTAGATTAGATTACTTACAGTGTGGAAACAGGCCCTTCGGCCCAGCGGGTCTACCCCGACCCGCTGAAGCGCAACCCACCCAGACCCATTCCGCTACATTTACCCCTTCACCTAACACTACGGGAAATTTAGCGTGGCCAATTCACCTGATGTTAGTTGCTGACCCACAGCAGCTGGAAGGACAGGTGGAGTCAGGCTTGGTGGGGAAAGCCCAGTGTGGCTAAAGAAGGGCTGGAATTGCCCTCATCGACATCGGTGAAAGTGAGACGGGGGGGGGGGGGGGGGCGTCGCGAGTATCAAGTTCGAGGAGTGACAATAACTGTTTTGGGACTCCCACGAAAATGTAACGGTCAGGAGAGCCCAATAATATCTCGTCTTCCTGAGGCAGCTTAGGAAATCTGGCATATCCATAAGAAGCGTCACCAACTTTTATAGGTGCACGATTGAAAGCATACTGTCCAGGTGCAGAACGGCCTGGTACGGCAACTGCTCTGCCCAGGATCATAGGGAACTACAGGAGGTGGTGTGCACAGCCCAGACCATCACATAAGCCAACCTCCCATCCATGGACTCCATTTACACCCCTCACTGCTGCAGCAAGGCTGCCAACATCATCGAGGACTCTCCCCACCCCGGTAATGCTCTCCTACAACCTCTGCCGTCAGGCAGAAGACGCAAAAGCTTGAACACACCCACCAACAGGTTGAAGAACAGCTTCTTCCCTGCCGTTATTAGACTGATGAACGGACCTCTCTAACTTCAAATAGTGTTGATCTTGTTTTGTGCACCCTCTGTGCAAGCTGTCATCTTATATGCCTCATTCTGTGCCCTTGTTTGCTCTGATCTGCCTGTACTACTCACAAAACAAAGCTTTTCACTGTACTTAGGTACATGTGACAACAGTAAATCAAATCAAATCAAGTCAATGTTGAACTTTTAACTTATTTCTTTGATTTTCTACTTTGTACCCAGGATTTTGTACCTAGTGCCATTGTACCTAAGGTGGTGACATTGTAAACTTTTCACTATACTCTTGTTACACTTGAGTACACATGACAATAAAACTTAATTGTAATTCTAATGCTTGGACAGAGCTCCTGAGGGAACATTGTTACACGCTTTCAAAAGAGACAGATTTATCCTGGAGAATCCATGTGGGATTTGTGAGGGAGGAGTGTCTAACTGAAGAATCTGAGGAGGTCACTGCCAAGTCATTGGGAGTAGTGGATTAGATGTAGGTTCTAAGGGTTTTAGCAAGGCATTTGACAAGATCCCATGCAACCCATAAGAAATAGCAGGAAAAGATTATTCAAGTCCCTCAAACCTGTGCCATGGCTTTGACAATGGCTAATTCTCAACTCAATCTGTTCCCCATGTCCCTCAATTCCTCAACAGACCAAGACTCTGTTTGCCCCAGTTGTACATCTCTATAACTCTAAATCCACGCAAGCATAGAACATCTACAATCTCCTGGGGTGGACAACTCCAAAGGTTCACAATCCTCTGAGTAGAGAAATTTCTCCTCACTCCATTCATCCCCTTACTCTGAGACACTGCTCCCCTTGTCTCTCGCTTCACCCGGCCTGGGGAGAACCGCCCTATCAAAGCCCATCAGGAACAAAATGGCTGACCCAGCAACAAAGTCAGAGGCTTATCCAGGCCGAAGTGGTGAGGTGGATGTGAAATTGGCTCCATGACAAGGAGGGAAGAGCCATGTGTGATGTCCATTGTGCAGATACAATAGATGTTGACATCATTGGAATTCTCTACCCCAATGGCTGTGGAAGCCTTATTTTTTAAACTATATTTAGATTTCTCATTACCAATGGGGCAAAGGGTAATGGAAATTGTGTAGAAGACATGCAACCGTACAATCACCTGTGATCTTTTATTTAATTTATTTGCAAGACATGGGTGTCACTGGCTGGCCCCAGCATTTGTTGCCTGTTGAGGAAGTGGTGGTGAGCTATAGTTCATATTAAACAATAGTGCAGTCTTGATCAGTTGGGTCAATAGGCTGAGGAATGGCAGATAGAACTTTATTTAGATAAATGCGAGGTGTTGCATTTTGGCAAGATGAACAACAGCAAGGCTTATACAGTTAATGGTCGGTCCGTGGGCAATGTTGTAGGACAGAGAGACCTAAGGGTTCGGGTATACAGTTCTTTGAAAGTTGTGTCACAGGCAGACAGGGTGGTTAAGAGTCAAGATTAGAGTGGCGCTGCAAAAGCACATCAGGTTAGGCAGCATCTAAAGAGGAAGGCACCTGGAGGAAGAACGCCTCATCTTCCGCCTCAGAATCCTCCAACCCCATGACATCAATGTGGTCTTCACCAGTTTCCTCATTTCCCCTCCCCCCACCTCACCCCAGTTCCAACCTTCCAGCTCAGCACCACCCTCATGACCTGTCCCACCTGTCCATCTTCCTTCCCACCTGTCCACTCCACCCTTCTCCCTGACCTATCACCTTTACCCCCACCTCCATCCACCTATTACACTCTCAGCTACCTTCTCCCCAGCCCCCCACCCCCCTCCCATTTATCTCTCCACCCCCGAGAGTCCCAGCCTCATTCCTGATGAAGGGCTTTGGTCCGAAACGCCAATTTTCCTGCTCCTCGGATGCTGCCTGATCTGCTGTGCTTTTCCAGCACCACTCTAATCTTGAATTTAATCTCCAGCATCTGCAGTCCCCACTTTCACCTAAGGCAGTTAAGAAGGCATTTAACACACTTGCCTTCATTGCTCAGACCATTGAGTACAGGAGTTGGGGTGTCATGTTGAGGTTATATAGTCCATCAGTGAGGCAATTTTTGGAGTTGTGGATGCCCTGCTATAGGAAGGATATTATTAAATTGGAGGGGTTCAGAGAAGGTTTCCCAGGATGTTGTCAGGAAGCGAGGGTTTGACTTATAAATAGAGGCAGACTTTTTTCCCTGGAGCGTAGGAGGTTGAGGGGTGATCTTATAGAGTCGTAAAGATGTACGGCACAGAAACAGATCATTCAGTCCAACTCGTCCATGTAGAACATATATCCTAAATTAATCTAGTCCCATTTGCCAGCCTTTGGTACACACCTCTCCAAATCCTTCTAATTCATATACCCATCCAGATGCCTTTTAAATGTTGTCATTGTACCAGCCTCCACCACATCCTCTGGCACCTCATGCCACACACGTACCACCCTCTGAATGAAAACGTTGCCCCTTAGGTCCCTTTCAAATCTTTCTCCTCTCAAACCTATGCCCTTTGACTCGACTACCCTATAGAGATTTATAATTGTCTCGGGGAATTAAGGGCTACGGGGAGAACGCGGGTAAGTGGGGTTGAAATGCCCATCAGCCATGATTGACTGGCGGAGTTGACTCGATGGGCCGAATGGCCTTACTTCCACACCTGTGTCTTATGGTCTTATGGGTTTTACCATAAGGTGAATAGCGAAATTCTTTCCCCTGGGACAGGGGAGTTCATTATGAGACGGCATTATGGTGGGAGAGGAAAGATTTAAAAGGAATAAAAAAGTTTCAGACAGCGGGTGGTTCATGTTTGGAAGGAGCTGCCAGAGGAAGTGATGAATGACAACATATAAAAGGAATTTGGATAGGCATATACAAGGATAGGAAAGGTTTAGAGGGATATAGGCAAATGGGGGCTAGGTCAGTTTCGGAAACTTGGTCGGCATGGATGGGATGGGCCAAAGGGCCTGTTTCCAAGCTGCATGATTGTATGAATAGCCTTCTCCTGTGTACCTAAAGATTGCACCTGCCTTGTGTTCAGGCCTCATGTGACTCTACGCTGAGAAGCTGTTGGCAACAGCTGACTCAGGCAACTTAGAAAATAGCAATAAGTGGCAAGAGAAAATCTGAAAAGAAAGCCAGTAGGAATAGACCCAGTGGATGAAGAGCTTCGAGATGAGTCAGTAATTAAATATCATGGGGAAGAAGCCTGAAGAGAAGTCTGCACCGTCTCAGGTGAAGAACTTTGTTGTGAGCCCTGCCTGTCATCGGAGGACAGAGGACGATCGACCAGGACAGTGGGACAATGTGTACTTACGGCACAGCACAGTCAGAGACTCAAAACATTATCTCAGCTGAGCAATGCCATTCACTCTACACCACCCAGGAACATTCTGGAAGGTGCTGAACAGGCCAGGCAAGGGCAGAGCACGGGTCAGACGCTTAAACTAATTAACTTAGAGGGTGCATAACTGAAAGAGTAGTAAAAAATGCCGAGGGAACCCTCTTTCTCCAGCACTGTAAGAGTTTCCTTCCTTCATCAATGCCACCTTTCCATATCCCTATCTTTCTCAGACACCATCAACCCCGGAATAATAACCATCCAATTCTCACTTTGACCTTGCTTCCCATGCCATCCAATGGCCCACATGATGTTCCAGTATCTCCCTGCCCATTATAGCCACACTCTTGTGAGTTAGGCACTTGTAGTCCAAACCTAACTATAGACATCGTCCATTTTTTTCCAACCTCCTCTTCCCTCTCCATTATTGTCTCCCAATCCCAGCCCACCTCTCCATGTTAGAATCCCTCCAATCAGAATCCTTTCCCACTGATCTCTCCTGAAGACGCTTGGTACATCTTTTTTTGCATAATGTTCCCGTGAAGGTCTTTAAGGCATTTAATTATGTTCAAGGTGTCATCTGAATAAATGTTATTGTTGTTGCATTATTTCCCAGTCTATCTTATTCCTATAGAATCCTAGAATCATACAGCACAGAAATACACCCTTCGGATTTTGTTTAATCCATGGTCGGAGGAGGTCAAGCCCTCCCTCACTGTCTCAGGGTAAGCTGTCTGTGATTAAATTGCTTCCAGCTCTGATCAAGTGCAACGTGTTCATCTTGAATGGGTCACTGTCTCAGAGCTGACCCCAACAATCCAGGATATGAACACTTCCCCATCCCGTGCCCAACAACTGTCACAAACTACAGGTAAACATGCAGATCCTTCAGTAATCACAGGGTACAACAATCCAGAGGTTATTACAAAAGTAAAATACTGCAAATCTGAAGCATTCTGAAGAGTCATACTAGACTTGAGACATTAGCTCTGTTTCTCTCTCTCTACAGATGCTGCCAAACCTGCTGAGTTTCTCCAGCATTTTCTGTTTTTATTCCAGAAACTGATCACCAGTGAGGTGCAGCTTTTTAGCAACCTCCTGAAATCTGACTCTCTTCCTTTCCCTGTTCCCCTATCTCTAGTCCTACTGTTCTTGCCAGTGAATAAGTATCATGGATTCATTGTGGCCATTCAGCCTATTGTGTCTGCTCATGTTCGATTACCTGATACCAATCTCCTGCCTTTTCCCCATCTCCCTGTACGCTCACTCACACAATCACTCACACACACTCTCTCTCACACACACACACACACACTCATACACGCACACATTCATACACACACATACACGCTCTCACACTCTCACCAACACTCACACATTGACACACATATACAGTCTCTCTCTCCCCCTCACACATGCACTCTCGCTTTCTCTCTCTCACACACACACACACAAACCCCAGGGAAGATATGAAGAGGCTGTTGTTTGTCCCTGTTTCCCCCGTTTACCCCCGTTCCTGGTAACCCCAGACTGTCCAACGTCTGTGCGTCAGTGCTGTCACTGCAAGGATCCCACAGCTGTGGGAGTTAAATTCCAAAGCATAAGTTTCCCAGACTCGGCTTGTATTCCTTTGAATATGAAAGACAAAGGGCTGACCTAATTGAGATGCTTCAGATGATTTAAAGATTTGATCGAGCAAATAAACTGAAAGCATTTCCTTTGGTGGAACATTATGACCTGATCCAGCTCATTCTGGGAGAATGTCAGGAAGGTCTCTTCACACAAAGGAGAGTGGAGAGGGAATGCAGGATGAAGTGGGAAGCTTTGCGAAAATGATACGAGACTCGAGTCAGACCACAGCTAGAATACCATGACCAGCTTTGATCCCCTTACCTAATGAACGGTGTGATGGCATTGGAGGAGGTCCGGAGAAGGTTCACTCTTGATCCCAGTATGGGCGGACTGTCTGAGTGGAGGAAGGATGAGTTGGTTGCGCCTGTACTTTGTTGGAGTTCAACAATGAGAAGCGATCTTATTGAAGCTTGCACGATTCTTAGGGGACTGGACAGGGTAGATGCGGAAAGGTTGCTTCCCCTCTTGGGAGAGTCTAGGAACCAGAGGGACAATAAGTGGTGACCCATTTCAGCTTGAGACGCAGAGGAGTTTCTTCCCTGTGAGGCCAGTGAACCTGTGGAAGTCTTTCCCACAAAGGGCTGCTGAGGCTGGCTCTTTCAGTATATTCCGGGCTTAGATCAACTTTCAGAATGGAGTCAAGGGTTATCAGATTAATCATGGTCTCGTTGAACGTTGGAGCAGACTCAATGGTCTGAATGGTCTATTTCTGTTCCTATGTCTGATGGTCAACCCACCCAACCCACCCCCGCCCACACAAAACACGGTCTTTAAGCCAATGATGAGGCGGCTGGGTCAACAGACAGCTTCCAATGAGGCTGGAGCCAGGGGAGCACACAGCAGATTGATTCTTAGCTGTAGAATCCCTGCAGAGTGGACACAAGGACATTCGGCCCTTCAGGTCAAGCACGGTAGCACGGTGGCTCAGTGGTTAGCACTGCTGCCTCACAGCGCCAGGGACCCAAGTTCGATTCCAGCCTCGGGCGACTGTCTGTGTGGAGTTTGCACATTCTCCCCGTGTCCGCGTGGGTTTCCTCTGGGTGCTCCAGTTTCCTCCCACAGTCCAAAGATGTGCAGGTTAGATGAATTGGCCATGTTAAGTTGCCCGTAGTGTTCCGGGATGTGTAGGTTAGGTGCATCATTCAGGAGGAAATGTAGAGTAATAGGGGAATGGGTCTGGGTGGGTTACTCTTCAGAGGGTCGGTGTGGACTTGCTGGGCCATAGGGCCTGTTTCCACACTGCAGGAATTCTAATTCTAATTCCATACTGCCCCTCTTCAAAGGGCATCCCACACAGACCCCACCCCCGCACCCTATCTCTGTAACCCCACATTTACCATGGCTCAATCACCTAGCTTGCACATTCCTGCTCACTACAGAGTGGGTTACTCTTCAGAGGATCAGTGTGGCCTTGTTGGGCCAAATGGTGCGTTTCCACACCAAAGGAATTTTATGGTTCTATGAAAAAAAAGCTACAGCATGGCCAACCCGCCCTAATCTGTACATCTTTGGACTAGGAGGAAACCGGGAGCACCCAAAGGAAAACCAAACAGAACTGGGGAGAATGTGCAAACCCCATAGTCGCCAGAGGGTGGAATCGAACCGGGTCCCTGACATTGTGAAGGCAGCAGTGCAAAACAACGGAGCTACTGTGCCACCTCATGGATCCAACTCTGTGACAGAACAGGTGGAGGGCCAGAATGTCCCCTGTTGTGTCTTGGCTGAAGATCCTGAGTGTCTGTACCCCATGTGGATACTGGAGAGGGAGGGGATGTGGTGGGCACCACGAACTGGGGAAATGACAGTGCCCGAATACTGACTGCCCTGAGCTGGGAATGTTCCCCATTCAGCCTCCTGCCAGGCGTCTGGATTCCTGTATTCACATCCGCAGGGCAATGAGTCCATACAAACAATGAAAGCAGTGTCAATAAAGGAAAAGACGGAATGGCCTGGGAGGAGACATAAAACACAGCACTTTCAATTGAATATCTTCAATGTATGAATGAGTTTGACCAAAGGCCGAGACAGTCAATGGGTTTATGTGAGTCACAAGCAGAAGGGATTGTAACAATTCCTCTTGACACAATATGGTGGGCCCCACATGTGGCAACCATCCAGTGACTGAGGGGACAAAAATTGGCAGTTTAAATGTCATGACATTTGTTCCTTATGGATAGAAGACAAATTGTAGACTGTGGTTTAAGCTGTTCTCTGGCAGCTCTGTAAAATGGGCTCAAGCAGATTGCCCACAGGAATAGAGTGAGTTCATGCTCTGAGCATCTAGCTTCTTCTTGACAGAAGGATCAGAAATCTCAGGCATCAATTTTCAGTCAAGCCACACGCCAAACATAGTCTTACCTCAAACATGGCCCCTGCACTAAACCAGCCTCTCAAACAACATTGTACCAAATGCTCCCGGCACTTTCTGTTCATATTAAAAAAAGAAATTGCTCGTGTATTTGAGAGTCAACCCCACTGGTTTTGGAGTCACCTTGTAGGTCAGACCAGATTGGAGGCAGATCTCCTTCACTGAAGGACATTCATGAATCAAGTCAGGAATTTTTTACGCCAATTAACAGTGGGCCAGATTTTTATTGAATTCAAATTACACCAACAATGGTGGTGGTGTTCAGATCCATCCCCAGGGTATTTCACTGTGGATCTGGATTACTAGTCAGTAACTAGTCACATTAAACAACCCCCTTTTTGGACATGGGTCACATGCAGCCCTTGAACCCAGATCTTCTCACCCGGAGGCAGGACACTGCCACAGTACCACATGGCTCTCTACCTCCCTGAGACTGGCTACTTTGTGTTAATGAAATATTGCCTGTCTCTAATCATATTCAGGGGCATTCATCAGGGACTGTTAGAAACACACACAAAATAAACCCATGTCTATTACTTTTGGAGGTGTCTGTTTGTAATGTGTGACTCTACAGGGGGATGTACAGATTGGCTCCAGTTAAATCCCCTATCGCTGACTCTCTGGAATATAACACAGAAACAGAGGATGGTTATATAAAGGTAAGGGCTGGACGTTAAAAATGGAACAAAACGGAATACGGTAGAAAGCAAGTGTGAATTGGTGGTATTGAGTTACCTGGATGTTTTTGGTGTCTGAAATAGAATTAAGTGATGACATGAACACAGACTGTCACTAGCTTCAACAACACAGATCAGTGAGTGTCCAGCAATGAGGTAATGAAGAAGGTTTAGACCAGTCCTTCCTGCATATGGTTCATAACCCTCACCCTGACTCTTGCTGGAGGTGTAATGACATGTAATGCCTACTCCCTGCCCCAAAGGTTGGGGTACAATGGTGTGGAATACACACTCCCCCTCCCACCCCACTGGGATATAATGGTGTGTAATGTCCCACTCCCTAACCTGTTGGGGGTCTAATGGTGTGTGACATACACTCCCCAGGATGCAGGCTGAGACAAATATCGACTGTGTCCGCAGGACCACCACTGGGTGAAAAACATATATTAGTCTGCCCGAAACTCACTGGTCTTCCAGAACCCAGTGTTCCAGACTGGCACATTCCAAGGTTCAGGACTGAGGTACGCACTAAAGCTTGTGTCAGCCCCCACCAAGGTGCAGTGGGGAGAGACCACTGTCTGGGGGCTTTCAGCCAAAGTACAATAGGTAGAATTATTGGACCCTCCCAATACCTCAGATATATGTAATTATAATAATGTCTTAGTGAGAAATGTTTTGGGTTTGTTTGTTCTGCATATGCTTAGGTTGAAGAGAATCAAACTGCTGTAATGACTATATATATATATATATATATATATAAAGATTTTTATGAATAAAGGATGTTTCTGAAATATAAAAGTGGTTTGAGGTCGTGGGGGACTGCGGTCACGCTCTCCCCTGGATAAAAAACTAAAAGTAGATTGGTCTTTATTTGCTCAGCAAGGGATCGCATTTGAGTAAAAACATGTTGCTATTTTGTTTTCTTTTGACATGGCATACAGCAGTGTTACTGTGCAGTTAGTGTGTTTGATTTTGTGACTTTGGTGCTGCACTCATGATTATGATATAACGTTGGTGATCTGTTCAGCACTCTCCAGATAGACAAGCAAGTCCATACAATTACAATGCCAACACTCCACACACAAACTGACACACTCCTCCCCATGCCCAGTTCTCACTGTTTCTGATTTAGGGTCCTGGTCATTTCCAATTCTCCCAGTTGGGTCAAGGGGAAATGTTTGGGAAGTGCTAGTTTGGATTGTCTGTCAGTGCTTTGAGATGACATTTACAAATAGTGGAGAAAGTGAGGACTGCAGATGCTGGAGATCAGAGCTGAAAAGGTGTTGCTGGAAAAGTGATGGTTGCGTGGGGTGTGAGTTTGGGTGTGTGTCCCTGTTGTGTGTGTGTATTTGTGTGATGGTTGCATGGGGAGTGAGTTTGGGTGTGTGTCCCTGTTGTGTGAGTGTATTTGTGCAATGGTTGTGTGGGGAGTGAGTTTGGGTGTGTGTCCCTGTTGTGTCTGTGTATTTGTGTGATGGTTGCGTGGGGTGTGAGTTTGGGTGTGCGTTCCTGTTGTGTGTGTGTATTTGTGTGATGGTTGCATGGGGAGTGAGTTTGGGTGTGTGTTCCTGTTGTGTGTGTGTATTTGTGTGATGGTTGTGTGGGGAGTGAGTTTGGGTGTGTGTCCCTGTTGTGTGTGTGTATTTGTGCAATGGTTGTGTGGGGAGTGAGTTTGGGTGTGTGTCCCTGTTGTGTCTGTGTATTTGTGTGATGGTTGCGTGGGGTGTGAGTTTGGGTGTGCGTTCCTGTTGTGTGTGTGTATTTGTGTGATGGTTGCATGGGGAGTGAGTTTGGGTGTGTGTCCCTGTTGTGTCTGTGTATTTGTGTGATGGTTGCGTGGGGTGTGAGTTTGGGTGTGCGTTCCTGTTGTGTGTGTGTATTTGTGTGATGGTTGCATGGGGAGTGAGTTTGGGTGTGTGTCCCTGTTGTGTCTGTGTATTTGTGTGATGGTTGCGTGGGGTGTGAGTTTGGGTGTGCGTTCCTGTTGTGTGTGTGTATTTGTGTGATGGTTGCATGGGGAGTGAGTTTGGGTGTGTGTCCCTGTTGTGTCTGTGTATTTGTGTGATGGTTGCGTGGGGTGTGAGTTTGGGTGTGCGTTCCTGTTGTGTGCGTGTATTTGTGTGATGGTTGTGTGGGGAGTGAGTTTGGGTTTGTGTTCCTGTTGTCTGTGTATTTGTGTGATGGTTGTGTGGGGTGTGAGTTTGGGTGTGTGTCCCTGCTGTGTCTGTGTATTTGTGTGATGGTTGCGTGGGGTGTGAGTTTGGGTGTGTGTCCCTGTTGTGTGTGTGTATTTGTCTGATGGTTGCGTGGGGTGTGAGTTTGGGTGTGCATTCCTGTTGTGTGTGTGTATTAGTGTGATGGTTGTGTGGGGTGTGAGTTTGGTTGTGTATTCCTGTTGTCTATGTATTTGTGCGATGGTTGTGTGGGGTGTGTATTTGGGTATGTGTTCCTGTTGTCTGTGTATTTGTGTGATGGTTGTGTGGGGAGTGGGTTTGTGTGTGTGTTCCTGTTGTGTGTGTATTTGTGTGATGGTTGTGTGGGGAGTGAGTTTGGGTGTGTGTTTCTGTTGTGTGCATGTATTTGTGTGATGGTTGTCTGGGGTGTGAGTTTAGGTGTGTTTCCCTGTTATGTGCGTGGATTAGTGTGATGATTGTGTGGGGAGTGAGTTTGGGTGTGGGTCCCTGTTGTGTGTGTGTATTTGTGTAATGGTTATGTGCGAAGTGAGTTTGGGTGTGTGTTCCTGTTGTGTCTGTGTATTTGTGTGATGGTTGTGTGGGGAGTGAGTTTGGGTGTGTGTCCCTGTTGTGTCTGTGTATTTGTGTGATGGTTGTGTGGGGAGTGAGTTTGGGTGTGTGTCCCTGTTGTGTCTGTGTATTTGTCTGATGGTTGCGTGGGGTGTGAGTTTGGGTGTGCGTTCCTGTTGTGTGTGTGTACTAGTGTGATGGTTGTGTGGGGTGTGAGTTTGGTTGTGTATTCCTGTTGTCTATGTATTTGTGCGATGGTTGTGTGGGGTGTGTATTTGGGTATGTGTTCCTGTTGTCTGTGTATTTGTGTGATGGTTGTGTGGGGAGTGGGTTTGTGTGTGTGTTCCTGTTGTGTGTGTATTTGTGTGATGGTTGTGTGGGGAGTGAGTTTGGGTGTGTGTTCCTGTTGTGTGCGTGTATTTGTGTGATGGCTGCGTGGGGAGTGAGTTTGGGTGTGTGTTTCTGTTGTGTGTGTGTATTTGTGTGATGGTTGTGTGGGGAGTGAGTTTGGGTGTGTGTTTCTGTTGTGTGTGTGTATTTGTGTGATGGTTGTGTGGGGAGTGAGTTTGGGTGTGTGTTTCTGTTGTGTGTGTGTATTTGTGTGATGGTTGTGTGTGGTGTGTATTTGGGTATGTGTTCCTGTTGTCTGTGTATTTGTGTGATGGTTGTGTGGGGTGTGAGTTTGGGTGTGTGTCCCTGTTGTGTGTGTGTATTTGTGTGATGGTTGTGTGGGGAGTGAGTTTGGGTGTGTGTTCCTGTTGTGTCTGTGTATTTGTGTGATGGTTGTGTGGGAAGTGAGTTTGGGTGTGTGTCCCTGTTGTGTGTGTGTATTTGTGTGATGGTTGTGTGGGGAGTGAGTTTGGGTGTGTGTCCCTGTTGTGTGTGTGTATTTGTGTGATGGTTGTGTGGGGAGTGAGTTTGGGTGTGTGTCCCTGTTGTGTGTGTGTATTTGTGTGATGGTTGTGTGGGGAGTGAGCTTGGGTGTGTGTTCCTGTTGTGTGCGTGTATTTGTGTGATGGTTGTGGTCACATTGGATCTGTTTATAACATCATATGATGACTTCTTGATGCAATGTAATAAATGCGAACAGGCCCGGACAGGAAAGAGGTTTGCAGTTGCTGAGCTCCTCTCTGCTCTGAGAGAGATCACACAAACCACAGTGACACACAACAGCGCAGCAAAATGTAGCCACACGCTTCCTTCTAATTGAAAAGTGACTGCAATTAGCTGAGATTTGAAGCTCCTGGCTCCACTCACTCTGACCACAAAGCAATCTTGGAGTCAGGAGGAACTTCCACAGGCCCAGAGTCCTGCAACATGTGCCCTGAACTGGTGAGCACTGCTGGCACCCCTCGTGCTCCTCTCACTCAGAACAGCAACAAAGCTCCTGAAAGATTGGCCCAAAGGCTCTGTTTCTGTGTTGTATGACTCTACACAGTGCAAGAAGCTACTGAAACTGAGGAGCAGCACTGAAGTTAACCTGTTTTTTTATTGAGCTGCTTTAATGGTGGAAAACTCTCTAAAACACTTCACAAGCCTGACCTCAAGCCACATGAGGAGGCCAAACTGAGGATGGAGATGGAGTTCCACAGCTTACGGCCCAGGCAGCTGAAGGCACAGGCACTTCATAGAAACCTGAGGATAGGAGGTTGTAGGCCATTCGGTCCCTCGAACCTGCTCCACCATTAAAATGGTCATAGCTGATCATCGCGCTCAATACTCCAACTACAAGGATTACACCGACGAGGTGATAGGTGCCTGGTCTGTGCGTACGCACACACACAGAGACACAGAAACACACACACAGAGACACACACAAACAGAGACACACAGACACACACACAGACACACACACACATAAACAGAGACACACACGCACACACACACAGACACACATGCACACACAAAATTAGACACACACATGCACACACACAGAGACACATACGCACACACACAGAAACACACGTGCACACACAGACACACATGCAAACAGAGACACACACGCACACACAGAGACACACAAACACACAGCCACATGCACACACAGATACATACACACATATACACAAACAAACACATATACACAAACACACACAGAGATATAAACACATACACACATACACACAAATATGCTCACACACATATACACACAAACACACATACACACAGATGCACAGACACGCACACATACACACCATATATACAGACACAAACAAATACACACAGACATACACACAGACACACACAAAGACACACAGACACACACACACTTACACACACACATTCACAGACACACACACAGACACACACGCCGATTTTGTTGGTGGTGGGCCATTCTATTATCAGCCCCCTCGTCCCCCAGCTCACTCTCAAATCCTATCAATTCATCAACGACAAACTACTCAGCAACAAGGCAGCCAATCAATGGAGCTGCCACCTGCCCATGTGACCACAGAAACACGTACACCCGCTACTGATGCCAGGGGGCTTTCCAGAATGGAGGAGGGGGAGGGAGAGGGGGCAAGGGGCATGGGGCAAGGAAAGGAGTGGGGGACAGAGAGTCCAGTAATGGGAAAGGGAAGGGGGTGTCTGGACAGGGGGAGTCTGGACAGGGGAAGGGGGAGTCTAGGCAGGGGGAGTCTGGGCAGGGGATGGTGGAACATTAAGATTAATTGGGGGGTGGGAGGATTCAGAATGAAGCTGCAGACCCAGTCAATATGGTTCTCTGCCCATCACCTTTTAAAATTTACTGGTGGGAGGTACTGACTGGGTCCAGCATCGATCACCCGTCCCTAGTTACCCCAGAGAAGGTGGTGACAAGCTGCCTACTTTCTGAAAGCTGACCAGACAGTGCTGGCCCTGAACATTTCCAGAAGCCTCTTTGGACGAGGCTCCTGTTTCTGAAAACACGAGGGGGGGGCCGAATTACCGGCAGCTTTGAAAGTTTACACACTGCTGAGGGGGTGGGACACTGAAATGACCCAGAGGTTAGTCTGACAAATCATCTTTTATACACTGCCCCGTCAGCCCCAGCATCCCCTGGAAATCAGGCCCCAATTCACTGTTTTCTCACTGCACTCCTGAAGTAACTCTGAGAAAGACTAGGCCCAGAATTAGGCCTGGATCGTGCAGCAGGATAAGGGCAGTGCGCCAGGGGCAGCAATTCACCCCCACCTCTCGGGGGCAGTTCGGGAGCAGGATTGGTTGAACATATGTCCTGTAACACCAGGATGGTCAAAAGTAAAATCAATGAATGATTCAGGACAGAAAGAGTTCATTCAACCTAATGTCACTGTGCAACAACAACAACAACTTATATTTAAATAGCTGAGTTAATATGATGATATTTTCCAAAGTGCTGCAGAGGGGCATTGCAAAGAAACCCTGTAAGACATAGAGCCATTTTGGGAGCTGTTGAAAATCCTGGTTAAAGACATAGGTTTGAGGGAGTGTCTTCAAGGAGGGAGAGAGATGGAAGAGGCAGAGAGGTGTACGGATGGAATTGCAGAGTTGAGGCCTAGGTAACCTGTCTGAGTACCAATGGGGGAGTAATTCAAATCAGAAGGTGTACAGAGGTTCAGACTTATTGGTGCATCGAGGTCTTACAGGGGTGTGGGATGGGAGGAAATTAGAGAGAGATCAGGGACAGCGAGATCATGGAGGGATTTGAAATCAAGGATGAGAACTTTAAAATAAGCTCTTTGACTGACTGGGAGGCAGGAATAGGTCAGAGAGTGCCGGGGGGTGATAGGAGAACAGACCGTGCTGTGGGTTAAGACACTGGCCCAGGAGTTTGAATGAGCTGAAATATATGGAGGGTGGAATATGGAACACCAGCCAATGGGAGCATTGGAATAGTCAGGTTTGAAGCTATAAAGAACGGGTGAGAGGATCAGCAGCAGCTGAGCTGGAAAAAACTGCAAAGTCAACTGATGTAAAGTTGAAAATCAGCAGGTCTCCTCAATAGGCGACATCAGAAGCAGGTTCATAGCTCCTTGAAAGTGGAGTCGCAGGTCGATAGGATAGTGAAGAAGGCGTTTGGTATGCTTTCCTTTATTGGTCAGAGTATTGAGTACAGGAGTTGGGAGGTCATGTTGCAGCTGTACAGGACATTGGTTAGGCCACTGTTGGAATATTGCGTGCAATTCTGATCTCCTTCCTATCGGAAAGATGTTGAGAAACTTGAAAGGGTTCAGAAAAGATTTACAAGGATGTTGCCAGAGTTGGAGGATTTGAGCTACAGGGAGAGGCTGAACAGGCTGGGGCTGTTTTCCCTGGAGTGTCGGAGGCTGAGGGGTGACCTTATAGAGGTTTACAAAATTATGAGGGGCATGGATAGGATAAATAGGCAAAGTCTTTTCCCTGGGGTCGGGGAGTCCAGAACTAGAGGGCATAGGTTTAGGGTGAGAGGGGAAAGATATAAAAGAGACCTAAGGGGCAACTTTTCATACAGAGGGTGGTACATGTATGGAATGAGCTGCCAGAGGATGTGGTGGAGGCTGGTACAATGACAGCATTTAAAAGGCATCTGAATGGATATATGAATAGGAAGAGTTTGGAGGGATATGGGCCTAGTGCTGGCAAATGGGACTAGATTAGGTTGGGATATCGGGTCAGTATGGACGGGTTGGACCAAAGGGTCTGTGCCTAAGCTGTACATCTCAATAACTCTTGCAGCACTGTGGTTGTGAACAGAATTGGTTAAAGCTCAGACAATTGGCAGGTGCAGGGTGTGGTTAAGGAGAGGGATTTGGACCAAAACAGTCTTCAGTCTTCCTGATACTTATTTGATGGAAATATCTGTTCAGCAAGAGAGGCATTGTGATAGTTTAAGTAAGAGAGGGGGAATTGAGAAAGGATAAGATGGGGTTGAGCTGGGTGTTAACAGTGTTCAGATCAAAACTAATGCTGCATCTCTTGAGCTGGTGTAATCAAGAGACAAGGTGGAGGGAAGAGTTCAGGTCGGACCTGGGGATAGATTCTTTAACTCAGCAGTAACTCAGGGGCTGCGGCACACTCAGTTGATTCGTCATACAGAACCCAAGCCTGGTATTCTGGATAACATGGCTTCATGACACATTGTGAAACGTTGAGACAAAACAGATTTACAAATTTAAAGGGAAAGATAGTCGAATGCTGACCATTAGGTTGTAAGGACCCGTCTGGCTCATTGTGTCCCCACTCTAGACCCACAGCAAGGAATGACCCTAATGAAATAGGGAACTCAGTCCAATGGGCATTTCGGGATAAGGAACAAATGTGACCAGTCCCCTATCCCGAGAAGGAATCTGAACTGTCAGCCCACGGGGACTCCCTCCTACAAGAGGGATGTCAGGATCACTCCCTCTCTGTCCTGACACTCTGAAGTGCAAGAGGCAGGATTAGGGTCACAGAACAGACTCTAAATGTAGTCAGTAAAAAAGCCAGAGTCCTGCTCCTCAGCGACCCCTAGATTTCTAAAGGGAGAATCGGATCACTGCATTTCCGTAGCACCTTTCCCAGCCTGAGGAGGCCCCAGAGTGCACCACAGCCAAAGAGTGCCATTGAAGTCTTTCAGCAGTCAATTTGCACACAGCAAGATCCCAGGACCAGCCATTTCCTCATGAGCAGTTCGTACCAGGCTTTGGTCAAGGTGATCCACTGGAGTTGTCTCTGTCTGAGTCAGAGGGTACCAGGGCACTCCGTTAGCACCCACTGCAGTGCCAGTCTCTGGCATGGTAAGACGCTGACTCTGAGGGAGAGGGCGAGCTGTCAAAGCACTTAATCCTGTAGTGGAGCTGGAATACGGCTCTGTTCCAGCAAAGATTATGGAATGTTCTCTGTGTTCCATTTGTAAGAACAATGAGGTCCTTTGTCTAGTTGCTGGTGAAATTTCTGAGACAGTTACAGCCCTGGGGAAATATGGGTTTTAGAAAGGTTGCAGGTTGAGACAGGCCCTTATCCCAGAGCGCTGCAGAGAAACGATAGAGCCGGGGCTAAATCGCTCCAAGGCAGAATGATGAGCAATGAAGACTAGTTGTAAATAACAAACCTTTGTAATTTGGAACCAGACTTGACAGAAGCTCAATGTTCAAACACCATCCACTTCCCACAGCTTCCTCTTTATTTTCTGCTAATTGTGACTCTCTCTCTCTCTCTCTGCCAGAACCGAAAACAGTGGAACAAACAAATGGGATATCTTATGCTGACTCTTCTGGTCCCTATACCATGCAGCTTCGGTATGTTTAGCATCATAATTTCCAACACAAACCAATTTCTTTTGTAGTTTTCCTCTGACCACCCCCCTTCCCTTCCGTGGCCAAGTGCACAGACTCGAACAGAGGCCTCCCCTGTATCATTGCTCTCAGGAATGAGAGGCACAGAGTTTAACAGTGACAGTGAAGAGGGCAGGGAATGAGGGGGAGAGTGGGATTACACTGGGTGGGACATTAAAGGGTGTGGGGAGTGAGGGGGAGAGAGGGATTAGACTTGGTGGGACATTAAAGGGTGTGGGGAGTGAGGGGGAGAGAGGGATTAGACTGGGTGGGACATTAAAGGGAGTGGGGAGTGAGGGGGAGAGTGGGATTAGACTGGGTGGGACATTAAAGAGTGTGGGGAGTGAGGGGGAGAGAGGGATTAGACTTGGTGGGACATTAAAGGGTGTGGGGAGTGAGGGGGAGAGAGGGATTAGACTGGGTGGGATATTAAAGAGCGTGGGGAGTGAGGGGGAGAGAGGGATTAGACTGGGTGGAACATTAAAGGGCATGGGGAGTGAGGGGGAGAGTGGGATTAGACTGGATGGGATATTAAAGGGTGTGGGGAGTGAGGGGGAGAGAGGGATTAGACTGGGTGGGATATGAAAGTGTGTGGGGAGTGAGGGGGAGTGGGGATTAGACTGGGTAGGATATTAAAGGGAACAGGCAGTGAGGGGGGAGAGTGGGATTAGACTGGGTGGGATATTAAAGGGTGTGGGGAGTGAGGGGGAGAGAGGGATTAGACTGGGTGGGACATTAAAGGGTGTGGGGAGTGAGGGGGAGAGTGGGATTAGACTGGGTGGGACATTAAAGAGTGTGGGGAGTGAGGGGGGAGAGGGATTAGACTGGGTGGGACATTAAAGGGTGTGGGGAGTGAGGGGGAGAGTGGGATTAGACTGGGTGGGATATTAAAGAGTGTGAGGAGTGAGGGGGAGGGGGGATTAGATTGTGTGGGATATTAAAGGGTGTGGGGAGTGAGGGGGAGAGTGGGATTACACTGGGTGGGATATTAAAGGGTGTGGGGAGTGAGGGGGAGAGGGGGATTAGACTGGGTGGGATAGTAAAGGGTGTGGGGAGTGAGGGGGAGAGTGGGATTACACTGGGTGGGATATTAAAGAGTGTGAGGAGTGAGGGGGAGGGGGGATTAGATTGTGTGGGATATTAAAGGGTGTGGGGAGTGAGGGGGAGAGTGGGATTACACTGGGTGGGATATTAAAGGGTGTGGGGAGTGAGGGGGAGAGGGGGATTAGACTGGGTGGGATAGTAAAGGGTGTGGGGAGTGAGGGGGAGAGTGGGATTAGACTGGGTGGGATAGTAAAGGGTGTGGGCAGTGAGGGGGAGAGTGGGATTACACTGGGTGGGACATTAAAATGTGCGGGGAGTAAGGGGGAGAGTGGGATTACACTGGGTGGGATATGAAAGGGTGTGGGGAGTGAGGGGGAGAGAGGCATTAGGTGAGGTGGAATATTAAAGGGTGTGGGGAGTGAGGGGGAAAGAGGGACTAGGCGAGGTGGAATATTCAAGGGTGTGGGGAGCTGGAGAGAGAATGGGATGAGACAGGGTGGAATATTAGTGGGTGTGGGGAGTTGGGGAAAGAATGGGGTTTGACTGGGTGGGATATTACAGAATATGGGAGAGTGGGATTAGACTGAGTGAGATACAGAGATTGAGGGGGAGAGTGGGATTAGACTGGGTGGGATATTAAAGGATGTGGGGGGTGGGGGGGTGCAGAAATGGGATTAGACTGGGTGGGATATTGAACAGTATAGGGATTGAGGGGGAGAATGGGATTTGACTGGGGCAGCACGGAGACTCAGTGGTTAGCACTGCTGCCTCACAGTGCCAGGGCCCCAGGTTCAATTCCAGCCTTGGGTAACTGTGTGGAGTTTGCATGTACTCCCCGTGTCTGTGTGGGTTTCCTCCCACAGCCAAAGATGTATAGGTTAGGTGTATTAGCCATGGGAAATGCAGGGATAGGGCAGAGGGATATATTTGTGTAGAATGCTCTTTAGAGTGTCGGTGTGGACTTGTTGGATTGAATGGCCTGTGGGGTTTCTATTATGACTCTCTTCTGGAGTATTGTGTCCAGTTCTGGCCGCCCTGCTATAGGAAGGATATTATTAAAAGTGGACAGGGTTCAGAAAAGATTTACCAGAAAAGATGTTGCTGGGAATGGAGGGTTTGAGTTATAAGGATAGGCCGGGACTTATATCATTAGAGCTCAAGAGGTTGAGGGGTACACCTATAGAGTTTATAAAATAATAAGGGGCATATATAAGGTGAATGGCAAGGTCTTTTCCAAAAGATGGGTGAGTTCAAAACGAGGGGAGGCATATTTTTAAGGTGAGCAGAGAAAGACTTTAGGATGACTTGAGGGGCAACCTTTTTACACAGAGACTGGTTCATGTCTGGAACAAACTTCTAGAGGAAGTGGCAGATGCAGGTACAGTTACAATGTTCAAAAGACATTTGGATACGTCCATGTGGAAGAAATGTTGGAGGGATATGCTCCATTTTCTACAGCAGCGGCAGCAGTGAGAGCGAAGACCAGGGGGCTGCCGGGAAGGTAAATTAATTGTTTAAAAGCTTACCTCGTGAATAGGCAGAGCGCACGCTGAGCTGGAGCAGACACGGGACCGCTGAGGAAGTGAGGTAATATATTTGGGTGGTTGCTTTACCCGAAACACTACTCAGGTAGTGTCTCCCACCCACCCACCTCCTCTAACAAAACAAATAGCGCCGATTCGGTAAGTTCACAAGTTTTTTTTTATTATGTAGTCTGGGAATTCAGAACAGTGGGAATGGAGGTGAGGGCAGTTGAATGTTCCTTCTGTAGAATGGGCGTGGTAAGGGTCACCACTGGCGTCCCCACTGACTTCATCTGCAGGAAGTGCACCCGATGCTAATTCCTTGGAAACTGCATTAGGGAACTGGAGCTGGAGCTGGATGAACTTTGGATCATTCGGGAGGCAGAGGGGGTTATTGAGAGGAGTTACAGGGAGGTAGTCACTCCTCAGGTACAAGAAAAATGGCAGGTGGGTTACAGTCAGGGGATGGAAAGGGAACAGGCAGACAGTGCAGGGATCCCTGTGGCTGTAACCCTCAATAACAAGTATACCGTTTTGGATACTATTGGGGGAGGAACGACTTACCAGGGGAAAGCAGAGGGGTACAGCTCTCTGGGACAGAGACTGTCCCTGCTGCTCAGAAGGGAAGTGGGGAAGGAGAGCGTTAGTCACTGGGGACTCCATATTCTGGGTTAGTGGTGCTGGAAGAGCACAGCAGTTCAGGCAGCATCCAAGTAGCTTCGAAATCGACGTTTCGGGCAAAAGCCCTTCATCAGGAATCCCTTTTGAAGGGCCTGATGAAGGGCTTTTGCCCGAAACGTTGATTTTGAAGCTACTTGGATGCTGCCTGAACTGCTGTGCTCTTCCAGCACCACTAATCCAGAATCTGGTTTCCAGCATCTGCAGTCATTGTTTTTACCACACTGGGGACTCCATAGTTAGGGGGACAGACAGGAGGTTCTGTGGGGACGAGAGAGAGACTCACAGTTGGTGTGTTGCCTCCCAGGTACCAGGGCTCGTGATGTCTCTGATCGTGTTTTCTGGATCCTTGGGGGGGAGGGGAGCAGCCCCAAGTCGTGGTCCACATCGACACCATCGACATCAGTAGGAAGAAAGGTACGGATCTAAGGCAGAAGTTCAGGGAGCTAGGGTGGAAGCTGAGAGCGAGAATAAACAGAGTTGTTATCTCTGGTTTGTTACCCATGCCACATGCTGGTGAAACAGGAATAGGGAGAGAGAGGAGTTGAACATCTGGCTGCAGGGATGGTGCGGGAGGGAGGGTTTCGGATACCTGGATAATTGGGGCTCATTCTGAGGTAGGAGGGATCTCTACAAACAGGATGGTCTATACCTGAACCAGAGGGGTACCAATATCCTGAGGGGGGATATTTGCTAATGCTCTTCGGGAGAGTTTAAACTAATTCAGCAAGAGGATGGCCTCCGAATAGTTCCAGGGATGTAGAGGAAAGGTTTGCAAAGGTGATTCTGGATGGGAGCGAAAGGAACAGGGCAGTTGTTTCGGGGAAACTTTAACTTCCCAAATATTGACTGGAAATGCTATAGTTCGAGTACTTTAGATGGATCAGTTTTTGTCCAGTGTGTGCAAGAGGGTTTCCTGACACAGTATGTAGACAGGCCAACAAGAGGGGAAACCACATTGGATTTGATACTGGGTAATGAACCAGGCCAGGTGTTAGATTTGGAGGTAGGTGCACTTTGGTGATAGTGACCACAATTTGGTTGCATTTACCTTTGTGATGGAAAGGGATAGGTATTTACTGCAGGGCAAGAGTTATAGCTGGGGTAAAAGGCAATTATGAGGCGATTAGGCAAGATTTAGGACGCATAAGATAGGGAAGGAAACTGCAAGGGGTTGGCGCAATTGAAATGTGGAGCTTATTCAAGGAACAGCTACTGTGGGCCCTTGATAAGTATGTACCTGTCAGGCAGGGAGGAAGTGATTGAGCAAGGGAGTCATGGGTTACTAAAGAAGTTGAATCTCTTGCCAAGAGAAAGAAGGAGGCTTATGTAAAGATGAGATGTGAAGGCTCAGTAAGAGCGCTTGAGAGATACAAATTAGCCAGGAAAGACCTAAAGAGAGAACTATGAAGATCCAGGAGGGAACATGAGAAGTCTTTGGCAGGTAGGATCAAGGAAAACCCTAAAGCTTTCTATCAGTATATCAGGAACAAAAGAATGGCTAGCGTAAGGTTATGGGCCAGTCAAGGGCAGTAGTGGGAAGCTGTGTGTGGAGTCCGAAGAGATAGGAGAGGCGTTAAATGAATATTTTTCATCAGTATTCACACAGGAAAAAGACAATGTTTTCGAGGAGAATACAGAGATCCAGGCTATTAGACTAGTTGGGATTGAGGTTCATAAGGAGGAGGTGTTAGCAATTCTGGAAAGTGTGAAAATAGATAAGTCCCCTGGGCCAGATGAGATTTACTCTAGGATTCTCTGGGAAACTTGGGAGGAGATTGCAGAGCTTTTGACTGTGATCTTTCTGTCATCATTCTCTACAGGAATAGTGCCAGAAGACTGGAGGATAGCGAATGTTGTCCCCTTGTTCAAGAAGGGGAGGAGAGACAACCCTGGTAATTATAGACCAGTGAGCCTTACTTTGGTTGTGGGTAAAGTGATGGAAAGGGTTATAAGAGATAGGAATTATAATCACCTAGAAAGGAATAAGTTGTTTCAGTGCAGTCAACATGGTTTTAGAACATAGAACATAGAATATTACAGTGCAGCACAGGCCCTTCGGCCCTCGATGTTGCACCAACCTGTGGAACCAATCTGAATACCCATCTATCCCACACTTCCATTTTAATCCATAGGTTAATCCAATGACAATTTAAATGCTCTTAAAGTTGGAGAGCCTACTACTGTTGCAGGCAGTGTGTTCCACACCCCTACTACTGTCTGAGTAAAGAAACTGCCTCTGACATCTGAGGCATGGGATTGAGGATGATTTAGCGGTTTGGATCAGAAATTGGGTAGTTGTAAGAAGACAGAGGGTGGTGGTTGATGGGGAATGTATATCCTGGAGTTCAGTTACTACTGGTGTTTGGATCTGTTTGAGGGCCACTGCTGTTTGTCATTTTTATAAATGGCCTGGATGAGGGCATAAAGGATGGGTTAGTAAATTTGCAGATGTTACTAAAGTTGGTGGAGTTGTGGATAGTGCCGAAGGATGTTGCAGGTTACAGAGAGACACAGATAAGCTGCACAGCTAGGCTGAGAGGTGGCAAATGGAGTTTAATGCAGAAAAACGTGAGGTGATTCACTTTGGAAGGAGTAACAGTAATGCAGAGTACTGGGCTAATGGTAAGATTCTTGGTAGTGTGGATGAGCAGAGAGATCTCGGTGTCCATGTACATAGATCCCTGAACGTTGCCACCCAGGTTAATAGGTTTTTTTAAGAAGGCATACGGTGTGTTAGCTTTTATTGGTAGAGGGATTGAGATTCGGAGCCATGAGGTCATGTTGCATCTGTACAAAACTCTGGTGCAGCCACACTTGGAGTATTGGGTACAGTTCTGGTCACTGCATTATAGGAAGGATGTGGAAGCATTGGAAATGGTGCAGAAGATGTTGCCTGGTATGGAGGGAAAGTCTTTTGAGGAATGGCTGAGGGATTTAAGGCTGTTTTCGTTAGAGAGAAGAAGGTTAAGAGGTGACTTAATGAAGACATACAAGATGATCAGAGGATGAGATAGGGTGGACAATGAGAGCCTTTTTCATCAGATGGTGATGGCTAGCACGAGGGGAACTTTAAATTGAGGGGTGATAGATATAGGACAGATGTCAGAGGTAGTTTCTTTACTCAGTGAGTAGAAGGGGTGTGAAATACCCTGCCTGCAACAGTGGTAGACTCGGCAAGTTTAAGGACCTTTAAATGGTCATTGGATAAGTATATGGATGAGAATGGAATAGTGTAGGTTAGATGGGCTTCAGATTGGTTCCACAGGTCGGCGCAACATCGAGGGCCGAAGGGCCTGTACTGCGCTGGAATGTTCTATGTTCTAAACTCAGACAAGTGGGACTAGGTTTAGTTTGGGAACACTGTCAGCGTGGACAAGTTGAACCAAAGTCTCTGTTTCCGTGCTGTATGACTCTATGACTCCATTCATATGGGTAGCCCAGCTATCCTATCTGGTTCTGATCCAGTCCATCCCTCTTCCCAAATCCACCGCTCTTCTCGAATCCAGATTGTTTTGCTAGCCCAGTTCTGATATCCAGCTCGTGACGATACGCTGGGGTGTTTTGTCCTGATGTTTTGACAGAGGTTTTGAGCTAAAGGCTTGGGGCTGTCTATTTGAAGTTAATGAAGTAAACATTGTGAGGCCTTGGGTTTTATTTTAAAGTTGGAACAATAGAAGCCCCCAGGATGGGTGTGGTCAGGCTTTTCGTTGAGCTTTCAGTAGTTGTTTTGGTTTTGAAGTTGATTGTGGAAGCTGTTATCCATCTCCCTGGGCCACAGCAAACAAATGGAGTTCTCTCTCTCTCTGGCAGAATCTTCTCTCGGTGTGCTTCCCTCCTGGACTAGAGAAACATTGCATGCGGAACAATGAATTTCCCTTTAAGTGTGTGTTTATGGGATATTATTATATTGGAACAGTTACTATTTAGATTAGATTACTTACAGTGTGGAAACAGGCCCTTTGGCCCAGCAAGTCCACACCGACCCACAACCCACCCAGACCCATTACGCTACATTTACCCCTTCATCTAACATTACGGGCAATTTAGCATGGCCAATTCACCTGACCTGCACATTTTTGGACTGTGGGAGGAAACCGGAGCACCCGGAGGAAACCCACACAGACACTGGGAGAACGTGCAAACTCCACACAGTCAGTCGCCTGAGGCGGGAATTGAACCCGGGTCTCTGGTGCTGTGAGGCAGCAGTGCTAACCACTGAGCCATCATGCTGCCCATTTAGTAGTTAACTAATCTATCATTCTGTTAAAATTTACAACAGAGTTAAGTTATTCCAATTTTTCTTTCTTTTGTTTGTATTTTAACTGTAGACTGAATATAATTTGCTCACAGCTGCCTAATGTAACTAATAAAATTACATCAGGAACACAGTACTTTAAATGTGCCTTGAAATAAGATAAAGTTGGGGACAGTAACTTTGTATACTGGGCGGCACGGTGGCACAGTGGTTAGCACTGCTGCCTCACAGCGCCAGAGACCCGGGTTCAATTCCCACCTCAGGCGACTGTCTGTGTGGAGTTTGCACGTTCTCCCTGTGTCTGCGTGGGTTTCCTCCGGGTGCTCCGGTTTCCTCCCACAGTCCAAAAATGTGCAGGTTAGGTGAATTGACCATGGTAAGTTGCCCGTAGTGTTAGGTGAAGGGGTAAATGTAGGGGAATGGGTCTGGGTGGGTTGCGCTTCGGCAGGTCGGTGTGGACCTGTTGGGCCGAAGGGCCTGTTTCCACACTGTAAGTAATCTAGACTATCTCCTTTATATCTTTGAAGCTGGTTTGATCTGGTCCAGAACAAATGGAAGGCTCTTGTTGGGATCAAAATCTGGAATTCCTGGTTTGTGTTTGGGATGATTGCACCCAAAGACAGTGAGTGGTGAACGTTGACATCTTGTTTCTCTTGGGTGTTGCGTTCAGTCGATTTAAACAGGGTGTGCCTCCCTGTAGTAATGGTCCTTTCAGTCATTAGGAATTTCCCAGGGGTGAAGAGGTCACTTTGAGAGACTTACAGAAAGTGAGCAAGGCAAAGCTCAATTTTTGGAATTAGCCAACAATTTGGGATGCTTGTGAGGAAAGGAGAAACGATTACAGCAATATCTTTGCATTTACAATTGCCAAGAATGCAAACAGAGTTAATGGAAATGGCTCAAAGTCAACTTGAATGTGAAGAGGAAATGAAACGGTTTGAACACTGATTTAAAAGTAGAAGGAAAATAGAAAGAGAGAGGCGAAAGGGGAAAAGAGACTGTCTTTGACCTTTGGAGGTTGCAACTGAAAACTGAAAGCCAACCGAAAATAGCAGAGGTAGTAGGGAAAGGTAGGAGGTGTGATGAGGACAGTGGTTGAGAGTAAATCCATTGGAGCCAAAGGCCGGTGGGGTTCCATTTAAATATTTCCAAGCATTGCCTAAGCTCAACGAGAAGGATGGAAAAGCCTTTTACATTTCATTTGTCAAAGTGGCTAAATAAATGAAATGGCTGGTGACCATGTGGGTATTGTTGATAGGTGGAGCTAGTGAGGTGTTTGCATCACGATCAGAGAGGGATTCGAGGGAGTATGATGAGGTGAAAAAAGCTATCCTACATGTCTATGAGCGAGTGCCAGTGATTGACAGATAATATTTAGGAATCTAATGAGGAAACCTGGTCAAACATACAGAGAGTTTGAAAGGATCAAAAGCTGAAGTAACTTTGATAGATGTATAACAGCATTAAAAATAGATCAGACATACGACACTCTTAAAGGATCACGGAATCCCCACTGTGTGAAAGCAGCCTATACCGATCCCTCCAAAATACATTCCACTCAGACCTGCTCTGTCCCTGTAACCCTGCATTTCCCATTGGCTAATCCAGCCAGTTTGTACATCCCTGGACAATGCACTTAACCTGCAGACCTTTGCAGTGTGGGAGGAAACTGGAGCAAACAGACTCGGGGAGAATGTGTAAACTCCACACAAGTTACCTGAGCCTGGAATTGAACCTGGGCCCCTAGTGCTCACCACTGACCCACTGTACTGTCTCTAGTCTAGCTGCCTTAGCTAGCCCAGGATCCTGGGAGGAGAAAGCGAGGACTGCAGAGGCTGGAGATCAGAGCTGAAAATGTGTTGCTGGAAAAGCGCAGCAGGTCAGGCAGCATCCAAGGAACAGGAGAATCGACGTTTCGGGCATCAGCCCTTCTTCCTGAATGCTGGATGCTGCCTGACCTGCTGCGCTTTTCCAGCAACACATTGTCAGCTTTGGTCTCTTAACTAAGCAGGTCAGGCAGCATCTGAGGAGCAGGAGAATTGATCTTTCGAGCAAAAGCCCTTCATCAGGAATGAGGCTTGTGCCCGAAACGTGTATTCTCCTGCTCCTCAGATGCTGCCTGACCTGCTGTGCTTTTCCAGCAACACACTCTCAACTCTGATCTGCAGTCCTCACCGAGTCATAGAGTCATAGTCATAGAGATGTACAGCACGGAAACAGACCCTTTGGTCCAACCCGTCCATGCCGACCAGATATCCCAACCCAATCTAGTCCCATCAGCCAGCACCCGGCCCATATCCCTCCAAACCCTTCCTATTCATATACACATCCAAATGCCTTTTAAATGTTGCAATTGTACCAGCCTCCACTACTTCTTCTGGCAGCTCATTCCCTACACGTACCACACTCTGCGTGAAATAATTGCCCCTTAGGTCTCTTTTATATCTTTCCCCTCTCACCCTCTAGTTCTGGACTCACCCCCCCCCCCCCCCCACCCCACCAGAGAAAAGACTTTGTCTATTTATCCTATCCATGCCCCTCATAATTTTGTAAACCTCTATAAGGTCACCCCTCAGCCTCCGATGCTCCAGGGAAAACAGCCCCAGCCTGTTCAGCCTCTCCCTGTAGCTCAGATCCTCCAACCCTGGCAACATCCTTGTAAATCTTTTCTGAACCCTTTCAAGTTTCACAACATCTTTCCGATAGGAAGGAGACCAGAATTGCACGCAATATTCCAACAGTGGCCTAACCAATGTCCTGTACAGCTGCAACATGATCTCCCAACTCCTGTACTCAATACTCTGACCAATAAAGGAAAGCATACCAAATGCCACCTTCACTATCCTATCTACCTGCAACTCCACTTTCAAGGAGCTATGAACCTGCACTCCAAGGTCTTTTTGTTCAGCAACACTCCCTAGGACCTTACCATTAAGTGTATAAGTCCTGCTAAGATTTGATTTCCCAAAATGCAGCACCTCGCATTTATCTGAATTCAACTCCATCTGCCACTTCTCAGCCCATTGGCCCATCTGGTCAAGATCATTGTAATCTGAGGTAACCCTCTTCGCTGTCCACTACACCTTCAATTTTGGTGTCATCTGCAAACTTACTAACTGTACCTCTTATGCTCGCATCCAAATCATTTATGTAAATGACACAAAGTAGAGGACCCAGCACCGATCCTTGTGGCACTCAACTGGTCACAGGCCTCCAGTCTGAAAACTACCCTCCACCACCACCCTCTGTCTTCTATCTTTGAGCCAGTTCTGTTTCCAAATGGCTAGTTCTCCCTGTATTCCATGAGATCTAACCTTGCTAATCAGTCTCCCATGGGGAACCTTGTCGAACACCTTACTGAAGTCCATATAGATCACATCTACTGCTCTGCCCTCATCAATCTTCTTTGTTAATTCTTCAAAAAACTGAATCAAGTTTGTGAGACATGATTTCTCACACACAAAGCCATGTTGACTATCCCTAATCAGTCCTTGCCTTTCCAAATACATGTACATCCTGTCCATCAGGATTCCCTCCAACAACTTGCCCACCACCGAGGTCAGGCTCACCGGTCTATAGTTCCCTGACTTGTCTTTACTGCCCTTCTTAAACAGTGGCACCACGTTTGCCACCCTCCAGTCTTCCAACACCTCACCTGTGACTATCGATGATACAAATATCTCAGCAGGAGGCCCAGCAATCACTTCTCTAGCTTCCCACAGAGACCTCAGGTACACCTGATCAGGTCCTGGGGATTTATCCATCTTTATGCGTTTCAAGACATCCAGCACTTCCTCCTCTGTAATCTGGACATTTTGCAAGATGTCACCATCTATTTCCCTACATTCTATACCTTCCATGTCCTTTTCCACAGTAAATACTGATGCAAAAGATTCATTTAGTATCTCCCCCATTTTCTGTGGCTCCACACAAAGGCTGCCTTGCTGATCTTTGAGGGGCCCTATTCTCGCCCTAGTTACCCTTTTGTCCTTAATGTATTTGTAAACACCCTTTGGATTCTCCTTAATTCTATTTGTCAAAACTATCTCATGTCCCCTTTTTGCCCTCCTGATTTCCCTCTTAAGTATACTCCTACTTCCTTTATACTCTTCTAAGGATTCACTCAATCTATCCTGTCTACACCTGACATATGCTTCCTTCTTTTTCTTAACCAAACCCTCAATTTCTTTAGTCATCCAGCATTCCCTATACCTACCAGCCTTCCCTTTCACCGTGACAGGAATATATTTTCTCTGGATTCTTGTTATCTCATTTCTGAAGGCTTCCCATTTTCCAGCCGTCCCTTTACCTGTGAACATCTGCCCCAATCAGCTTTTGAAAGTTCTTGCCTAACATCGTCAAAATTGGCCTTTCTCCAATTTAGAACTTCAACTTTTAGATCTGGTCTATCCTTTTCCATCACTATTTTAAAACGAATAGAATTATGGTCACTGGCCCCAACGTGCTCCCCCACTGACACCTCAATCACCTGCCCTGCCTTATTTCCCAAGAGTAGGTCAAGTTTTGCACCTTCTCTAGTAGGTACGTCCATGTACTGAATCAGAAAATTGTCTTGTATGTACTTAACAAGTTCCTCTCCATCAAAACCCTTAACACTTTCTCCTAGCTCGTTTATCTAATCCATCTCACATATCTTGTTCCACTATCTCAGCAAACCCAGATCTCTGATCATGTATTGGGCTCTGATCAAGTCCTCCTCTCTTCATTGATCCAGCTGTCTTCTCTAAACCAGTCCTTTTATCTATTCCAAACTCTTTCATCCAGCCTAGCTTTTGTATCTAGTCCAGCTCTCTCTTATCCAGTCTGCAGTAATGGTCAGTTCCCTGATCTTATCCAGCTCAGCTAATCCCTGTACTCCCCCTGTCTTCTCTCAGCCACTCTTTTATCCCAGTTGCTTTTTAACCTAATCCAATGCTCTTATGCGGTCATGTTTTGTATCTAGTTCTGCCCTCTTATTCATTCCAGTTCTCTTATCAAAGAGCTAATGACTGCAGATGCTGGAATCTGTACAGAAACCAACCCTGTTCTCTTAACCCCTCCAGCTCTTTGGTCTACTGCCAATCTCCTGCCTTTCCCCCATATCCTTGCCTAGTTGAACGACCCAAAACAAAACCATCCCATGCTCTCTTGAAAGCCTCATCTCCCCTGTTCTTAGGTTTGTGAGTTTAGTAGTCAGCGTTCCATAGGGTAACGAAGAGAGTGTGACAGACTCTCTGAAGAGCTGCAGCATTGTCATCACCGACTGGGAGGAGGTCGCAATGAACCCTTCAAGATGGCGGCTGGCCTCATGCTGCTCTGACCTCAGTGACCAGAAGACAGCAGTTTAGGCCTGGTGCTGAAAGAACCAAAGGTGACACCAGAAAACTTCCCTCTTTGTTCAGTGAGTTCTTGTGACGTGGAGTGCGTGTCCTGTACAGACTGTCAGAGACAGCTGACAACATTTGGAATGAGCTACCGGAGGAAGTGGTGGAGGTTGGTACCACATTCCAAAGGCATCTGAATGGGTTTATGAATAGGAAGGGTTTGGAGGGATGTGGGCCATGTGCTGGCAAATGGGACTAGATTGGGTTGGGATATCTGGTCAGCATGGACGAGCTGGACCGAAGGATCTGTTTGCATGCTGGTCATCTCTGTGACTCGATGATGGAGCCAGGGCAGAGAGGTGATCTGGACTCTGGTGTGCGGAGAATGTAATATTGTGGGTCCAAAGTTTGGGAGAAGATTTGTAGCTCGGGTGCTCGTTGTTGTGGTTCTGTTCGCCGAGCTGGGAATTTGTCTTGCAAACGTTTCGTCTCCTGTCTAGGTGACATCCTCAGTGCTTGGGAGCCTCCTGTGAAGCGCTTCTGTGCTGTTTCCTCCGTGGGTCAGCGGGATGACCACTACACACTGAGTGACCAGCCTGAGGGTGATGGACTGACACACAGATTTATAACCCTTCAGCTCCCCTTTGAGGGCATTGAAAGATCCCAGGAGACAGCAGGCAACAGGCCTGTCACCCAGTCTTTATCCTGTTCCCCTCTGGCTCTGAGCGACCTACAGAAACATGCCATTACTCTGGAGCCAGAGATGACAATTTGTGTTGACAACCAAGTCTGTCAGTCACCTGCAAAAAAAGCACTGAGAGAGGATGGATTGGGGTGAGGTAGGAGAGGTGGGGCGGGGCATCATGGAACCCAAGTAGCTATAGGACAACATTTGGGTCAAAACAAGGACTGCAGATGCTGGAAACCAGGCTCTAGATTAGAGTGGTGCTGGAAAAGCACAGCAGTTCAGGCGGCATCCCAGGAGCAGGAAAATCGACATTTCAGGCAAAAGCCCTTCATCAGGAAAAGAGGCAGGGTGCCTGCAGGGTGGAGAGATAAGTGAGAGGGGGGTGGGGGTGGGGAGAAAGTAGCATAGAGTACAATAGGTGAGTGGGGGAGGAGATGGAGGCGATAGGTCAGGGAGGAGGGTGGGGTAAGGTAGTAAAGAGTACAATGGGTGAATGGGGCTGGGGGTGAAAGTGATAGGTCAGAGAGGACGGTGGAGTGGATAGGTGGGAAGGGAGATAGGCAGGTAGGACAAGTCATGGGGACGGTGCTGAGCTGGAAGTTTGGGGCTGGGGTGAGGTGGGCGTAGGGGAAATGAGGAAACTGGTGAAATCCACATTGATGCCCTGGGGTTGAAGTGTTCCAAGGCAGAAGATGAGAAAGCAAATGTGGCTGTGGTAGCGAGTCTGTTTCAGGACATGGTTGAAGAGCTTCAGGGGCAGAGGAGATGACCTGGGGGTTGCAGTGAGAGAGAGACTCACTGAGATTCTTGTAGAGAGAGGAGGAAAACTTCTTCAAGGGCGTAGTTGCACCAAGTCCCCTCAGTGACCCATTGCACTGGTCTGTGTCCCACTCTCAGGTGAATAGCCAAAGTCTTTTCCCCAGATTAGGTGAGCTCAAAACTAGAGGAGATAGATTTAAGGTGAGAAGAATAAAGAAAATTACAGCACAGGAACAGGCCCTTCAGCCCTCCAAGCCTATGCTGATCCAGATCCAGATCCTCTATCTAAACCTGTCACCTATTTTCTAAGGGCCTGTATCCCTCTGCTCCCTGCCTATTCATGTATCTGTCTAGATACATCTTAAATGACACTACTGTGCCCGCTCCTACCAACTCTGCTAGCAACGTGTTCCAGGCACCCACCACCCTCTGCGTAAAGAACTCTTCACACATATCTCCCCTAAACTTTTCCCCTCTCACTTTCAACTCATGACCCCTAGTAATTGGGTCCCCCACTCTGGGGAAAAAGCTTCTTGCTATCCACCCTGTCTATACCTCTTATGATTTTGTAGACCTCAATCAGGTTTCTCCCTCAACCTTCGTCTTTCTAATGAAAATAATCCTAATCTACTCAACCTCTCTTCATAGAAATTGTCCTCCATACCAGGCAACATCCTGGTGAACCTCCTCTGCCTCGTCTCCAAAGCATCCACATCCTTTTGGTAATGTGGTGAGCAAAACTGAACGTAGTATTCCAAATGTGGCCGAACCAAAGTCTGATAACATGACCTGCCAACTCTTGTACTCAATATCCCATAGGCTGAAGGAAAGCATACCATATGCCTCCTTGACCACTCTACTGACCTATGTTGCCACCTTCAGGAAACAATGGACCTGAACACCCAGATCTCTCTGTACATTAGTTTTCCCCAGGGCTTTCCCACTTACTGTATAGTTTGCCCTTGAATTGGATCTTCCAAAATGCATCACCTCACATTTGCCTGGTTTGAACTCCATCTGCCATTTCTCCCCCCAACTCTCCAATCTGTCTATATTCCGCTGCATTGTCTAACAGTCCCCTCCACCAATCTTAGTGTCATCACAAACAACAGTGGTCCCAGCACAGATCCCTGTGGAACACCCTTTTTGAGAAACTCCCTTTTGAGGAATATGGGCCAAATGCAAGCAAGTGGGACTCATTCAGTTTCAGAAACTTGGTCGACATGGACGAGATGGGCCGAAGGGCCTGTTTCTGTACTGTCTGGCTGTCTGACTCTAGGGCCTGGGAGAGAATTGAGGACCTTGGACCATTCCCTTGTTTTCAATCCCTTTATCACTGCTCTTTAGCCCCAGATAATTTCTGTCACTCACCTTGAGGCAAGGTCCATGTTCAGTAACAAAGAATAACACGGCATATTCCATCTGTGCCAATTGTTTCAAAGAGAAACTCAGTCAGTCCTGAAATCCAGTCCCAATCAGAAGAATTCAGCTACTGACCCCATCCTTTCTCTCCCCTTGTTTCTCTCCAAGTATTGATCAGGTTTCCTTTCAAACACTGATTTGAATCAATATAATGTAGACAGGCAGGAGGCTGGAGGAACACAGCAGGCCAGGCAGCGTCAGGAGGTGGAGAAGTCAACTTTTCAAGTGTAACCCTTCTTCAGGATTGGGGGTGGGTGTAGGGGGAGCTGCAGATAAAGGGGGTGGTGGGAGCAGGTTGATGAAGTGGGGCTAGGTGAAGATGGGTAGAGGGTACGAGCTGGTTGGTCAGTGGGAGGAATGAATCTGGTAGGTGACAGGAAGCAGCGGGAGGGGCTGGGAAGGGGGTCGGGGGATGGGGAGGGCGGTTATTTGAAATTGGAGAACTCAATGCTGAGTCCTCCGGGCTGTAGGCCCAGGCGGAAGATTAGATGCCCTACAGTGTGGAAACAGGCCCTTTGACCCAACAAGTTACTCTGAAGAGTAACTTACCCAGTCCCATTCTCGTACCCTATATTAAACCTAACACTACGGGCAATTTAACATGGCCAATTCACCCTGACCTGCACATCTTTGGACTGTGGGAGGAAACCGGAGCACCCGGAGGAAACCCACGCAGACACAGGGAGAATGTGCAAACTCCACACAGTCAGTCGCCCGAGGCTGGAATCGAACCCGGGTCCCTGTGAGGCAGCAGTGCTAACCACAGAGCCACCATGTTGTTCCTCCAATTTGCAGTCTGATTCGTTGTGGCAATGGAGGAGGCTGAGAATGGTCATGTCGGAAAGGGAGTGGGAAGGGGACTTAAAATGGGCGGGGATTGGGAGGTCCAGTCGGCCCCTATGGACTCAGCTGAGATACTCGGTGAGCCGTTCCCTCTGTTTACATTTGGCCTCCCCAATGTAGAGAAGACCACATCGGGAGCACCTGATGCAGTAAACAAGGTTGGAGGGGAGGCAGGTGAACCTCTGTCTGACCTGGAAGGCCTGTTTGAGGTCCTGGATGGAGGTGAGGGGGGTGGGGGGGGTGGTGGGGGGTGTACCAGCAGGTTTTGCATCTTTTCTAGTTGCAGAGGAAGTACCCGGGGGTTCGGAGAGGGGGAGAAGGGTGAGGGTTGGGGTTGGTGGGACAGTGGCACAAACCATGGCGCAGGGAACGGTCCTTGCAGAAGGTAGAGAGGGGTGTGGAGAGCAGATGTTCTTGGTGGTGGGGCCTAGTTGGAGTTGGCAGAAGTGTTTAAGGATGATGCATTGGATGTGGAGACCGGCAGGTGGTAGGTGAGGACAAGGGGGACTCTGTCTTTATTGTGTTTGGGGGTGGGGGTCAGAGCAATGGAACAGGGAATGGAGGTGGTGTAGTGGAGGGCTGGCCGGATGACAGAGGGGTGAAAAGTACGTTGTTCGACATAAGTGGACATCTGGGATACTTGGGAGTGTCTCCTTATCCAAGCAGATGTGGCAAAAGTGGAGGGATTGGGTGAATGGGGTGAAGTTCTTGCAGGATACTGGGTGGGAGGAGGTAGAGTCTGTAAGTTTGTAGTAAACACCTGTCTGGAGACTGTCTCCAGAGATGGAAATGGAGAGGTCAAGAAAGGGAGGGAGGTGTCCGAGATGGACCAAGTGAATTTGAGGGAGGGGTGGAAGCTGTGGACAAAGTTGATGAGCTGCTGCGTCGACGCAGTCATTGATGTAACGGCATAGTGCCTGTGTCGGTACTGAAGAGCGACTGTTCGACATCACCGACAAAGAAGCAGGTATAGCTGGGGCCCATCTGAGTGCCTGTGGCCAAGCCCCTGGATTTGGAGGAAATGGGAGGAGTTAAAGGAAAAGTTATTAAGGATGAGAACCAGTTTGGTGAGGTGAGGAGGGTATAGGTGGAGGGGGACTGGATGGAGAGGAAGAAGCAGAGAGCCTGGAGGCCACCCTTGTGGGGTACGGATGTGTATAAGGATTGCACGTTCATAGTGAAGAGAAAGCACTGGTGCTGGGGAACTGGAAGTTACTGAAGAGGTGAAGGGCGTGGTTGGTGTCTCGGATGTAAGTGGGAAATGTCTGAACCAAGGGAGAGAGGATGGAGTTGAGGTAGGATGACATAAGTTTGGTGGGGTTCTTCCAACCTCCTGCTTGTCTATTTTGGACTCGGACGAGGGCACATTTCATTCCCAACCATGCCAGGTGTCCACAATGTGCTTTTCCTTCCTCTATCATCCAGACAACTGTCCGCTGCACCTTCTCCATTACCCGTTCCACTGCTCAAAACCCCACCCCTCCAAACACAATAAAGGTAGAGTTCCCCCTTGTCCTCACCTACCACCCTCCCAGTCTCTGCATCCAACACATCATCCTTCAACACTTCCGCCAACTCCAATCGATCCCACCACCAAGAACATCATCTCCTCTCCACCCTCTCTGCCTTCTGCGAGGACTGTTCTCTTTGACATTTGGTTTGCACCACTCTCTCCACCGAAACCACCACCAACTCCCCCCAACCCCCAGGTACTTCCCCTGCAACCAGAAAAGATGCAAAGCCTGCCAGTACCTCACCCCCCCCCTCACCTCCAAACAGTCCTTCCAGGTGAGACATCGTTCACCTGCCTCTCTTCCAACCGAGTTTACTGCATCAAGTGCTCCAGATGTGGTCTTCTCTACATCTGGGAGACCGAACGTAAACATAGGGAATGGCTCACCAAGTATCTCAGCCGGGCCCGCAGGGGCTGACCGAATCTCCCAGGCCCCGCCTGTTTTATTACCCCTTTCCACTCCCTTTCCAACATGACCATCCTTGGCCTCCTCCATCGCCACAATGAACTAAACTGCAAACTGGAGGAACAACCTCATCTTCTGCCTGGGCAGCCTACAGCCCAGAGGACTCAACATTGAGTTCTCCAATTTCAAATAGCCTCCCTCGCCATCCCCGACCCCCTTCCCAGCCCCTCTCCCCCCCACCCCCTTCCACTGCTCCCTGCCACCAACAAGATTCATTCGTCCCATTGACCAACCAGGTCATAAATCTGTATTCACCCATCCATACTTCACCATCCTGCCCCCACCACCCCTGTATCTGCAGCTCCCCCTACACCTCCCCCCACCACCCCCAGTCCTGAGGAAGGGTTACACACGAAACATTGACTTCTCCACCTCCTGATGCTGCCTGCCTTCCTGTGTTTCTCCAGCCTCCTGCCTGTCCCTCCTGATGCTGCCTGCCTTGCTGTGTTCTCCCAGCCTCCTGCCTGTCCCTCCTGATGCTGCCTGCCTTACTGTGTTCCTCCAGCCTCCTGCCTGTCCCTCCTGATGCTGCCTGCCTTACTGTGTTCCCCCAGCCTCCTGCCTGTCCCTCCTGATGCTGCCTGCCTTACTGTGTTCCCCCAGCCTCCTGCCTGTCCCTCCTGATGCTGCCTGCCTTGCTGTGTTCCTCCAGCCTCCTGCCTGTCCCTCCTGACGCTGCCTGCCTTGCTGTGTTCCCCCAGCCTCCTGCCTGTCCCTCCTGACGCTGCCTGCCTTGCTGTGTTCCCCCAGCCTCCTGCCTGTCCCTCCTGACGCTGCCTGCCTTGCTGTGTTCCCCCAGCCTCCTGCCTGTCCCTCCTGACGCTGCCTGCCTTGCTGTGTTCCCCCAGCCTCCTGCCTGTCCCTCCTGACGCTGCCTGCCTTGCTGTGTTCCCCCAGCCTCCTGCCTGTCCCTCCTGACGCTGCCTGCCTTGCTGTGTTCCCCCAGCCTCCTGCCTGTCCCTCCTGACGCTGCCTGCCTTGCTGTGTTCCCCCAGCCTCCTGCCTGTCCCTCCTGACGCTGCCTGCCTTGCTGTGTTCCCCCAGCCTCCTGCCTGTCCCTCCTGATGCTGCCTGCCTTGCTGTGTTCCCCCAGCCTCCTGCCTGTCCCTCCTGATGCTGCCTGCCTTACTGTGTTCCTCCAGCCTCCTGCCTGTCTACCTTGGATTCCAGCTTCTGCAGGTTTTTCTTGTCTCTTGAATCGGTATAATAACAGGAAGAGAGTGCATTCCAAATCTGAACCACTCTGTCTGGTGAAGTTATTTCTCGTGTTGCCTGTGGGTTTTTTGCTAATCAATGTAAATGGATCTGGTCAATTTGACTATTGATCCTTCAGGCAATGAAAACAGTTTCAGTTCATTCTGTCTGAAACCTTCATAATGTTAGACACTCCTCTAAATCCCCTTAGGTTTCTTGGCTCCAAGGAGAACAGAAAGGAGATTAGCTTCAATGTCTCTGAGACAAACACAGACATTGCTGGGAAAACTCAGCAGGTCTGGCAGCATCTGTGGGGAGAAAACAGAGTTAATGTTTCGGGTGCTGTCACTCCTCATTCGAACTCTGTAATTGCTCAGCCCCACTTATTGCAATAATGCATCTTGTGGTGTGTGTGTGTGAGTGTATGAGTGTGTCTGTGTGTGTCTGTTTGTGTGTGTGTATGTGTGTGTCTGTGTGTGAATGTATGAGTGTGTGTACTCAATACTCTGAGCAATAAAGGAAAGCATACCAAACGCCTTCTTCACTAACCTATCTACCTGTGACTCCACTTTCATGGAGCTATGAACCTGTACTCCAAGGTCTCTTTGTTCAGCAACACTCCCTGGGACCTTACCATTTAGTGTATAAGTCCTGCTAAGATTTGCTTTCCCAAAATGCAGCACCTCGCATTTATCTGAATTAAACTCCATCTGCCGCTTCTCAGCCCAATGGCCCATCTGGTCCAGATCCTGTTGTAATCTGAGGTAACCTTCTTCGTTGTCCACTACACCTCCAATTTTGGTGTCATCTGCAAACTTACTAACTGTACCTCTTATGCTCACATCCAAATCATTTATATAAATGACAAAAAGTAGAGGACCCAGCACCAATCCTTGTGGCACTCCACTGGTCACAGGCCTCCAGTCTGAAAAACAACCCTCCACCACCACCCTCTGTCTTCTATCTTTGAGCCAGTTCTGTATCCAAATGTCTAGTTCTCCCTGTATTCCATGAGATCTAACCTTGCTAATCAGTCTCCCATGGGGAACCTTGTTGAACGCCTTACTGAAGTCCATATAGATCACATCTACCTCTCTGCCCTCATCAATCCTCTTTGTTACTGCCTCAAAAAACTCAGTCAAGTTTGTGAGACATGATTTCCCACGCACAAAGCCATGTTGACTATCCCTAATCAGTGCTTGCCTTTCCAAATACATGTACATCCTGTCCCTCAGAATTCCCTCCAACAACTTGCCCACCACCGAGGTCAGGCTGACCGGTCTATAGTTCCCTGGCATGTCCTTACCACCCTTCTTCAACAGTGGCACCACGTTTGCCAACCTCCAGTCTTCCGGCACCTCACCTGTGCCTATCGATGATACAAATATCTCAGCAAGAAGCCAGGGTTAAGCTGGGACTATTTTCCCTGGAGTGTTGGAGGCTGAGGGGTGATCTTGTAGAGGTTTACAACATCATGATAGGCATGGATAGGGTAAATAGACATGGATGGGGTGGGGGAGTGCAGAACTAGAGGGGCATAGGTTTAGGGTGAGGGGGGAAAGATATAAAAGGGACCTAAGGGGCAACGTTTTCACCCAGAGGGTGGTGCCTGTATGGAATGAGCTGCCAGAGGATGTGGTGGAGGCTTGTATAATTACAGCATTTAAAAGACATTTGGATGGGTATATGAATAGGAAGGGTTTGGAGGGATATGGGCCGGGTGCTGGCAAATGGTGAGATTAGGTTAGAATATCTGGTCGGCGTGGATGATGTGGACCAAAGGATCTTTTCCATGTTGTACACCTATATGACTCTATGACTCTGAGTGTGTGTGTATGTGTGAGTGTATATGTGTGTATCGGTGTGTGTGTGTGTGTCTGTATGCGAGTGTGTGTATGTCTGTGTGCATGAGTGTGTGTGTCTGTGTGAGTGTTTGTATGTGTGCGTATGTGTGTCTGTGTGCATGCATGAGTGTGTGTGTGTCTGTGTGTATATGTATGACTGTGTGTATGCGTGAGTATGTATGACTGTGTGTGTCTATGTGTGTGTGAGTGTATATGGAGAAAGTGAGGACTGCAGATGCTGGAGATCAGAGCTGAAAATGTGTTGCTGGAAAAGCGCAGCAGGTCAGGCAGCATCCAAGGAGCAGGAGAATCGACGTTTCGGGCATGAGCCCTTCTTCAGGAACGAGGAGGGTGTGCCAAGCAGGCTCCTCATTCCTGAAGAAGGGCTCATGCCCGAAACGTTGATTCTCCTGCTCCTTGGATGCTGCCTGATCTGCTGCACTTTTCCAGCAACACATTTTCAGCTGTGAGTGTGTATGAGTATGGGTATGTGTGTGTGTATGAGTATGGGTATGTGTGAGTGTGTATGTCTCTGTGAGTGTGTGTATGCGTGAGTGTGTGCATCTGTGTGTGTATGCGCGAGTATGTGTCTCTGTTTTTGTGTGTGTGTGTTTGTGTGTGTGTGTCTCTGTGTTTCTGTGTGTGTGTCTCTGTGTTTCTGTGTGTGTGTGTATGCATGAGTGTGTATGTCTCTGTTTTTATGTGTGTGTATGCGCGAGTGTGTGTGTCTGTATGTGTGTATGCGCGAGTGTGTGTGTCTGTATGTGTGTATGTGTGAGTGTGTGCGTCTGTATGTGTATGCATGAGTGTCTATGTCTGTGTTTCTGTGTGTGTGTATGCGTGAGTGTGTGTGTATGTGAGTGTGTGTGTGTTTGCGTGTGTGTGTGTGCCTGTGTGTATGCGTGAGTGTGTGTCTCTGTGTTTGTGTGCATGTGTGTGTGTCGCTGTGTTTCTCTGTGTGTGTCTTTGTGTTTCTGTGTGTGTATGTGTGAGTATGTGTATGCGTGAGCGTGTGTGTCTCTGTTTCTGTGTGTGTGAGTGTATGTCTCTTTGTGTGTGCATGCATGTGTGTGTATGTGTTTGTGTGTGTATGTGTGAGTGTGTGTATGTGTGAGTGTGTATGTCTTTGTGTTTCTGTGTGTGTATGTGTGAGTGTGTATATGCGTGAGTGTGTGTGTGTCTTTGTGTTTCTGTGTGAGTGTGTGCGTGTGTGTGTGTCTCTGTGTTTCTGTGTGTGTGTCTCTGTGCGTGTATGCGTGGGTGTGTGTGCACGTGTGAGTGTGTATGTCTTTGTGTTTCTGTGTGTATGTGTGAATGTGTGTATGTGTGAGTGTGTATGAGTTTGTGTGTCTCTATGTTTCTGTGTGAGTGTGTGTCTGTGAGTGTGTGTATGCGCGAGTGTGTGTGTCTGTGTGTGCGTGTATACATGAGTGTGTGTATCTCTGTGTTTCTGTGTGTGTGAGTATGTATGCGTGAGTGTGTGTGTCTCTGTGTTTCTGTGCGTGTGATTGTGTGTAGGTGAGTGTGTGTCTCTGTGTTTCTGTGTGCGTGTGTGTGTGTATGCGTGAGTGTGTGTGTCTGTGTGTATGAGTGTGTATGTATGACTGTGTGTATGCATGAGTATGTATGTCTATGTGTGTGTGAGTGTGTATGTATGACTGTGTGTATGCATGAGTATATATGACTATGTGTGTGTATGAGTGTGTGTATGCATGTGCGTATCTCTGTGTGTGTATGTGAGTACATGTATGCGTGAGAGTGTGTGCGTGCGCCTGTGTGAATGCGTGAGTGTGTGCATCTGTGTGTGTATGCATGAGTTTGTGTGTTTGTGTGTATGCGTGAGTGTGTGTGTCTCTGTGTTTCTGTGTGTGTCTCTCTGTGTTTCTGTGTGTGTGTATGCATGAGTATGTATGTCTCTGTGTTTCTGTGTGTGTATGAGTGTGTGTGTGTGTGCGTGAGTGTGTGTGTATGCGTGAGTGTGTGCATCTGTGTGTGTATGCGCGAGTGTGTGTCTCTGTTTTTGTGTGTGTTTGTGTGTATGCGTGAGTGTGTGTGTCTCTGTGTTTCTGTGTGTGTGTATGCATGAGTGTGTGTGTCTCTGTTTTTATGTGTGTGTGTGAGTGTGTGTGTCTGTATGTGTATGCATGAGTGTCTATGTCTGTGTTTCTGTGTGTGTGTGTGCATGAGTGTGTGTGTGAGTGTGTATGTGAGTGTGTGCGTGCATGCGTGTGTGTGTTTGCGTGTGTGAGTGCATGCGTGAGTGTGTGTGCGCCTGTGTGTATGCGTAAGTGTGTGTCCCTGTGTTTGTGTGTGTGTGAGTGTGTATGTCTTTGTGTTTTGGTGTGTATGTGTGAATGTGTGTATGTGTGAGTGTGTATGAGTTTGTGTGTCTCTGTGTTTCTGTGTGAGTGTGTGTCTGTGAGTGTGTGTATGCGCGAGTGTGTGTGGCTGTATGTGCGTGTATACATGAGTGTGTGTGTCTGTGTTTCTGTGTGTGTAAGTACGTGTGCGTGAGTGTGTGTGTCTCTGTGTTTGTGTGTGTGAGTGTGTGTGTCTCTGTGTTTCTGTGTGTGTATGTGAGTGTGTGTCTCTGTGGTTCTGTGTGTGCATGTGTGTGTGTGTCTTTGTGTTTCTGTGTGTATGTATGACTGTGTGTATACATGAGAATGTGTGTCTATGTGTGTGTGAGTGTGTATGTATGACTATGTGTGTGTATGAGTGTGTGTATGCATGTGTGTCTCTCTGCGTGTGTATGCGAGTGCATGTATGCGTGAAAGTGTGTGCGTGCGCCTGTGCGAATGCATGAGTGTGCATCTGTGTGTGTATGCATGAGTGTGTGTGTGTTTGTGTGTATGCGTGAGTGTGTGTGTCTCTGTGTTTCTGTGTGTGTGTGAGTGTGTATGTCACTGTGTTTCTGTGTGTGTCTCTGTGTTTCTGTGTGTGTATGAGTGGGTGTGTGTGTCTGTGTATGTGTATGCGTGAGTGTATCCGTCTGTGTGTGTATGCGAGTGTGTATGTCTTTGTGTTTCTGTGTGTATGTGTGAGTGTGTGAGTGTGTATGTATGACTGTGTGTATGCATGAGTATGTGTGTCTATGTGTGTGTGAGTGTGTATGTATGACTATGTGTGTGTATACATGTGTGGGTCTCTGCATGTGTATGTGAGTGCATGTATGCGTGAGAGTGTGTGCATGCCCCTGTGTGAATGCGTGAGTGTGTGCATCTGTGTGTGTATGCATGAGTGTGTGTGTGTTTGTGTGTATGAGTGAGTATGTGTGTTTCTGTGTGTGTGAGTGTGTATGTCTCTGTGTTTCTGTGTGTGTCTCTGTGTTTCTGTGTGTGTGCATGCATGAGTATGTATGTCTCTGTGTTTCTGTGTGTGTATGAGTGGGTGTGTGTGTCTGTGTATGTGTATGCATGAGTGTGTGCGTGCGTGTGTGTATGTGTGAGTGTATGCGTCTGTGTGTGTATGCGTGAGTGTGTGTGTCTCTGTGTTTCTGTGTGTGTGTGAGTGTGTGTGTCTTTGTGTTTCTGTGTGTGTATGCGTGAGTGTGTATGTGTGAGTGTGTGTGCATGTGTGTATATATGCATGAGTGTGTATGTGTGTGTATGCATAAGTGTGTGTATACATGTGAGTGTGTGTCTCTGTTTCTGTGTGTGTGTGTCTCTCTGTGTGTATGCGTATGTGTGTGTGTATGTATGTTTTTGTGTTTGTGTGTATATGTGTGTGTGTATATGCGTGAGTGTGTGTCTCTATGTTTCTGTGTGTGTGTGAGTGTGTGTGTGAGTGTGTGTCTCTGTGTTTCTGTGTGAGTGTGTGTGTGCGAGTGTGTGTCTGTGTTTGTGCGCGAGTGTGTGTATACGTGAGCGTGTGTCTCTGTGTTTCTGTGTGTGTGAGAGTGTGGGTGTGTGAATGTGTGTGTCTCTGTGTTTCTGTGTGTGTATACATGAGTGTGTGTGTGTCTCTTTGTGTCTGTGTGTGAGTGTGTGTTCATAAGTGTGGGTGTGTGTGAGTGTATGTGTGTGTGTGGGTGTGGGTGTGTGGGTGTGTGTGTGTGTTTGGGTGTGTGTGTATGTGTGTGTGTGGGTGTGGGTGTGTGTGTGTGGGTGTGTGTGGGTGTGTGTGGGTGTGTGTGTATGTGTGTGTGGGTGTATGTGTGTGTGTGTGTGAATGTGGGTGTGTGTGGGTGTGTGTGTGTGGGTGTGTATGTGTGAATGTGTGTGTGTGTGTGCGTGTGTGTGTGGGTGTGTGTGGGTGTGTGTGTGTGTGTGGGTGTGGGTGTATGTGGGCGTGTGTGTGGGTGTGTGTGGGTGTGTGTGTGGGTGTGTGTGTGTGTGTATGGGTGTGTGTGGGTGTGTGTGGGTGTGTATGGGTGTGTGTGGGTGTGTGGGTGTGTGTGGGTGTGTATGTGTGGGTGTGTGTGGGTGTGTGTGGGGGTGTGTGTGTGTGTGTGTGTATGGGTGTGTGTGTGGGTGTGTGTGTGGGTGTGTGTGTGTGTGTGTGTATGGGTGTGTGTGTGGGTGTGTATGTGTGTGTGGGTGTGTGTGTGTGGGTGTGTGTGTGGGTGTGTGTGTGGGTGTGTGTGTGTGTGTGTGTGTATGGGTGTGTGTGTGTGTGTGTGTGGGTGGGTGTGTGTGTGGGGGGGTGTGTGTGGGGGTGTGTGTGGGTGTGTGTGTGTGAGTGCATACTCATACTTTACTCATACGTGAGGAATAAGAGAATGATCAGGGAGAGGTTGGGCTGGTCAGGGATAGTGGGGGGAACTTGTGCAAGGAGTCTGAGCAGATAGGGGAAGTCTTAAATGAGTATTTTACTTCAGTTTTCATTAATGAAGGGGACCTTGTTGTGAATGAGAACTTTGAGGAGCTGGGATACAGGCTTGACCAGATCAGGATTGATGAAGTTGATGTGCTGGAAATTTTGGAAAACATTAAGATTGATAAGTCCCTCGGGCCAGACCAGATTTATCCTAGGCTGCTCTGGGAAGCAAGAAAGGAGGTTGCTAAGTCGCTGGTGAAGATCTTTGCCTCTTCACTCTCCACGGGAGTCGACACGAGGATTGGAAGGAGGCAAATGTTGTTCCTCTTTTCAAGAAGGGTAATAGGGAAATCCCTGGCAATTACAGACCAGTCAGTCTGACATTTGTGGTCAACAAGGATTTGGAAAGAATTCTGAGGGATAGATTTATGACTATTTGGAAAAGCATAGTGTGATTAAAGGCAGTCAGCATGGTTTTATGAGGGGCAGGTCATGCCTCGCAAATCTTATTGAGTTCTTTGAGGAGGTGACAAGACAGGTTGATGAAGGTCAAGCAGTGGATGTGGTGTATACGGACTTGAGCAAGGCATTTGATAATGTTCCCAATGGTAGGGTCATTCATAAAGTTAGGAAGTATGGGATACAGGGAGATTTGGCTATCTGGATTCAGAATTGGTTGGCTGACAGAAGGCAGAGAGTGGTTGTAGATGGAAAGTATTCTGCCTGGAGGTCAGTGTTGAGTGGGGTCCCACAGGGCTCTGCTCTTGGGCCTCTGCTCTTTGTAGTTTTTATAAATGACTTGGATGAGGAGGTTGAGCGTGGGTTAGTAAATGTGCTGATGACACAAAGGTTGGAGGTTTCGTCGATAGTATCGTGGGCTATTGCAGACTGCAGCGCGACATAGACAGGATGCAGAGCTGGGCTGAGAAATGGCAGATGGAGTTCAACCTGGATAAATGTGAAGTGATGCATTTTGGAAGGTTGAACTCAAATGCTGAATATAGGATTAAAGACAGGATTCTTGGCAGTGTGGAGGGACAGAGGGATCTGGGTGTGCAAGTACATGGATCCCTCAAAGTTGCCACCCAAGTGGATAGGGTTGTTAAGAAAGCATATGGTGTCTTGGCTTTCATTAACAGGGGTATCGGGTTTAAGAGCCGCGAGGTTTTGCTACAGCTCTACAAGTCCCTGGTGAGACCCTGGTGAGAACAGGAATATTGTGTCCTGTTCTGGTCGCCCTACTATAGGAAAGATACAGAGGCTTTGGAGAAGGTGCAAAGAAGGTTTACCAGGGTGCTGCCTGGACTGGAGGGCTTGCCTTATGAAGAAAGGTTGAAAAAGCTCAGACTTTTCTCTCTGGAGAGAAGGAGGAAGAGAGGAGACCTGATCGAGGTATACAAGATAATGAGAGGAATAGATAGAGTCAATAGTCAGAGACTTTTCCCCAGGACAGGATTGACCGGTATGAGAGGTCATAGTTTTAAGATATTGGGGGAAAGGTATAGAGGAGATGTCAGAGGAAGGTTCTTTATGCAGAGAATTGTGAATGCATGGAATGTGTTCCCAGCAGTGGTGGTGGAAGCAGAGTCATTGGGGATATTTAAGTGACTGCTGGACATGCACATGGAGAGCAGTCAGTGAGGGGTGTGTAGGTTGGGTTACTATATTTTACATTCGGATTAAACCTCAGCACAACATCGTAGACCGAAGGGCCTGTTCTGTGCTGTACTTTTCTATGTTCTATGAGTGTGTGTATGCGTGAGTGTGTGTGAGTGTATGTGTGTGTAAGTGTGTGCAAGTGTGAATGTGGATGTGTGAGTGTGTGTGTATGTGTGTGTGTGTATGAACGTGTGAGTGTGTGTGTGTGTGTGTGTGAATGTGTGAGTGTGTGAGTGTGTGAGAGACTGTGTGTCAAAGCTGAACAAACCTGTTGGGAAAAAAGACAGAAAATTTGAATGGATGCAAAAATGTCAAACTGACTTTGAAAATGTAAAAGCTGTACAATTGAATGACATCAGTTTAGTTCGTGCCAAATTGTATAAACTATTGTAACTGTCTGTTGTGGCAGCTACATTAGTCTGGGGACTGCTTTACTGCAAGGTGACAAGATGGGCACTGGGATTAATTTTTTGAAGAATTTACTGGACATTAGCAAAAAGAAATTCCATTGTCAAAAGGGAGAATGTGAGCAGATGATGCCTCTACAGTGGAATAGCTACAAGCACGATGGCCTTTGGGCTGGACAATTCCAGCCAGTTTCCCACCCTCAGTTACTCCCGACCAACAGCAAGTGAGAAAGAGACAGGTGCTTCAGAAAACAGCCATTAAACACCAACAGTGGACTGATTCCAGGCAAACACAATGGTGCCCTCTCCCCACCACCCCCCATACACCCCCCTCCAGCCCCTCTCCCCCCCCATACACCCTCCTCCATTCACTCCCCCCATACACCCTCCTCCAGCTCCCCTCCCCCATACACCCTCCTCCATCCTCTCTCCCCCCCATACAACCTCCTCCAGCCCCTCTCCCCCATACACCCCCCTCCAGTCCCTCTCCCCCCTATACACACCCTTCCATCCCCTCTACCCCCCATACTCCCTCCTCCAGCCCCTCTCCCCCCCATACACCCCCCTCCATCCCCTCTCAACCCATACTCCCTCCTCCAGCCCCTCTCCCCCCATACACTCCCCTCCGTCCCTTCTCCCCCATACTCCCTCCTCAAGCCCCTCTACCCCCCATACAAACCCCTCCAGCCCTTCTCCCCCATACACCCCCCTCCATACAGCCCCCTCCAGCACCTCCACACCCCATATTCCCTCCTCCAGCCCCTCTCCCCCCCATACACCCCCCTCCAGCCCGTCTCCCCCATACACCCCCCTCCATCCCTTCTCACCCCATACTCCCTCCTCCAGCCCCTCTCCCCCCCCATACACCCCCTCCAGCCCCTCTCCCCTCATACACCCCATTCCAGCCCCTCTCCCCCCCATACACCCCCCTCCAGCCCCTCTCCCCCCATACAATCCCCTCCAGTCCCTCTCCCCCCCATACACACCCCTCCATCCCCTCTACCTCCCATACTCCCTCCTCCAGCCCCTCTCCCCCCCATATGCCCCCTCCAGCCCCTCTCCCCTCATACACCCCATTCCAGCCCCTCTCCCACCCATACACCCCCCTCCATCCCCTCTACCTCCCATACTCCCTCCTCCAGCCCCTCTCCCCCCATACACCCCACTCCAGCCCCTGTCCCCCCCATATACCCCCTCCAGCCCCTCTCCCCCTCTAACACCGCCATCCAGCCCCTCTTCTCCCATACACCACCCTCCAGTCCCTATCCCCCCCATACTCCCTCCTCCAGCCCCTCTCCCCCCATACACGCCCCTCCAACCCCTCTCCCCCCCCATACACCTCACTCCATCCCCTCTTCCCCCCATGCACCTCTTCCAGCCCCTCTCCCCCCATACACCCCCCTCCAGCCTCTCTCCCCTCATACACCTCCTTCCATCCCCTCTTCTCCCCCATACACCCCTTCCAGCCCCTCTCCCCCCATACACCCCCCTCCAGACCCTCTCCCCCCATACACCCCCATCCAGCCCCTCTCTCCCATACACCCTCTTCCAGCCCCTCTCCCCCCATACACCCCCCTCCAGCCCCTCTCTCCCATATACCCTCTTCCAGCCCCTCTCCCCCCATACACCCCCCTCCAGCCCCTCTCTCCCATACACCCTCTTCCAGCCCCTCTCCTCCCATACACCCCCCTCCAACCCCTCTCTCCCACATTCCCTCCTCCAGCCTCTCTCCCCCCCATACACCGCCCCATCCCCTCTCACCCCGTACTCCCTCCTCAAGCCCCTCTACCCCCATACAAACCCCTCCAGCCCCTCTCCCCCATACACCCTCCTCCAGTCCCTCCCCCCTCATCCCTCAAACACCCCCCTCCAGCCCCTCTCCCCCCATACACCCTCCTCCATTCACTCCCCCCATACACCCTCCTCCAGCCTCTCTCCCCCCCCATACACCCTCCTCTAGCCCCTCTCCCCCCATACACACCCCTCCATCCCCTCTCCCCCCCATACACCCCCCCTCCAGTCCCTCTTCCCTCCATACACCCCCCTCCAGCTCCTCTCCCCCCCCATACACCCCTCTCCAGCCCCTCTCTCCCTATACACCCTCCTTCAGCCCCTCCCTCCCCTATACACCCCCTTCCAACCCCTCTCCCCCCCAATATACCCTCCACCAGCCCCTCTCCCCCATGCACCCCTCTCCAGCCCCGCTCCCCCCATACACCCCCCTCCAGCCCCTCTCTGCCCATACTCCCTCCTCCAGCCCCTCTCCCCCCCATACACCCCTTTCCATCCCCTCTTCCCCCCATACACCCCCTCCAGCCCCTCTCCCCCCATACACCCCATCCAGCCCCTCTCCCCCCATATACCTCCCTCTGGCCCCTCTACCCCACATACTCCCTCCTCCAGCCCCTCTCCCCCACGTACACCCCCCTCCAGCCCCTCTCCCCTCCATACACCTCCCTCCATCCCCTCTACACCCCATACTCCCTCCTCCATCCTCTCTCCCCCCCCATACACCTCCCTCCAACCCCTCTCCCCACTAACAAACCCCTCCAGCCCCTCTCCCCCCATATGCCCTCCCCCAGCCCCTCTCCCCCCCATACACCCCCCTCCCAGCCGCTCTAACCCCATATTCCCTCCTTCAACCCCTCTCCCCCCATACACCCCACTCCAGCCCCTGTCCCCCCCATATTCCCTCCTCCAGCTCCTCTCCCCCTCATACACCGCCATCCAGCCCCTCTTCTCCCATACACGCCCCTCCAGCCCCTCTCCCCCCACCCATACACCCCTTCCAGGCCCTCTCCCCCCATACACCCCCCTCCAGCCCCTCTCCCCTCATACACTCCCCTCCAGCCCCTCTCCCCCCATACACCCCCTCCAGCTCCTCTCCCCCCATACTCCCTCCTCCAGCCCTTCTCCCTCCCATACACCCCCTCCAGCCCTACTCCCCACATACACCCCCCTCCAGCCCTACTCCCCCATACATCCCTCTCCAGCCCCTCTCCTCCCATACACCCTCCTCCAGCCCCTCTCCTCCCATACACCCGCTTCCAGCCCCTCTCCCCCCATAATCCCTCCTCCAGCCCCCTCCCCCCCAAATACCTCTCTCCAGCCACTCTCCCCCCCATACATCCCCCTCCAGCCCCTCTCCCCCATACCCCTCTCTAGCCCCTCTCCCCCCCATACACCATCCTCCAGTCTCTCTCCCCCTATTCTCTATCCTCCAACCCGTCTCCTCCCTCCCAGCCCCCTCACCCCCCACTCCACTTCCCCACCCAGTACATGTGGAATCTGGGGTTGTCTGCCCTGTCTCGGTGACACTGGGTCACCAGGCACACTCTCAAACCAGAGGGTCAGTATCAAGGTCCTTAAGTCAGGGCCATCCCCCAGATGCCTTTGAGAGATAGAAACATGGAAAATCGGTGCAGGAGTAGGCCATTCAGCCCTTCAAACCTGCACTACCATTCAATACGATCATGGCTGATCATGCAATCTCAGTGTCCCGTTCCCACCCTCTCTCCATACTTCTTGATCCCTTTAGCCACAAGGCCCAAGCCCAGCTCCCTCTTGAATATATCGAATGAACTGGCCCCAAGAGCTTCCTGTAGGAGAGTATCCCACAGGTTCACAATCCTCTGAGTGAAGAAATTCTTCCTCACCTCAGTCCTGAAACGGCTTCGCCCTTAGCCTTAGACTGTGACCCCTAGTTCTGGACCTCCCCAGCATCGGGAACATTCTTCCCACATCCAGCCTGTCCAGTCCCATCAGGATTTTACATGTTCCTATGAGATTCCCCCTTATTCTTCTAAATCCCAGTAAGTACACACAGTCGATCCATGTCAGTCCTGCCATCCCAGGAATCAGTCTGGTGAACCCTCACTGGACTCCACCAACAGCAAGAATGTCCTTCCTCAGACTAGTCGACCAAAACTATCCATAATAGTCACGGTGTGGCCTCACCAAGGCCCTGAATAACTGCAGCAAGACATCCTTATCTCTCTACCCCAATCCTCTCGCTATGAAGGCCATTAGCTTCCCTCACTGCCTGCTGCACCTGCCTGTCAATCTTCACCGACTGTTCCACCGTGACACCCAGGTCTCGTTACACCTCACCTTCTCCAGAACTGCCACCAGTCAGATAGTAACCTGCCTTCCTGGTTTTGTGATCAAAGTGGATAACCTCACTTTTATCCACACTATATTGCATTTGCCAAGCATCTGCCCACCTAGCCAGCCTGTCCAAGTCACCCTGCAGTCTATTAACATTCCCCTCACAGCGCAAACTGCCACCCAGCTTCAAGTCGTCTGCAAATTTGGAGATATACCATTCAATCCCTTCATCCAAATCATTCATGTATATTGTGAACAGACTGAACTTTGTGGTATCCCACTCGTCACTGCCTTCCACTCCAAAAAGGACATGTTTATTCCAACTCTCTGCTTTCTGTCACCCAACCAGTTCTCTATCCATGTCAACACATTACCTCCAATAGCATGAACTTTTATTTTCCTTAACAATCCTTGCCAAAAGCCTTTTGAAAGTCTAGATATACGACATCTACTGTTTCACCATTGTCTAGTCTACTGGTCACATGCTCAAAGTATTCTTAAAGAGTTGTCAGATGATTTCCCTTTGGTGAATCCATGCTGACTAATGGAGGTAGGGAAGGTGTTGCCACAAGCTCTCCCCCCCATATGCCCCCTCCAGCCCCTCATACACCCCCCTCCAGCCTCTCTCCCCTCATACACCTCCTTCCACACCGACCCGCCGAAGCGCAACCCACCCATACCCCTACATTTACCCCTTACCTAATACTGTGGGCAATTTAGCATGGCCAATTCACCTGACCTGCACATCTTTGGACTGTGAGAGGAAACCGGAGCACCTGGAGGAAACCCACGCAGACACGGGGAGAACGTGCAAACTCCACACAGTTAGTTGCCTGAGGCAGGAATTGAACCCAGATCTCTGGCACTGTGAGGCAGCAGTGCTAACCACTGTGCCACCATGCCGCCCATGGGGTCACTCCAATGGGGGCTCAGGCAAACGGTCATTCAGGAGAGAAAGACCAAATAAAACCTGGAAATGACTGAACTGGCCTGAACTCACCAGACATGGGAACTTCAGTTCCACCCAGTGCCGTGATTTCCAAGTCTTTGTTTCACTTTATTGAACGTGAGAAGAAAGTGGAACATGGAGATTTCTATTTATAGCACAGGGCTTTGCAGGCTCTGAGGAAATTTGAATGGTTGTAAACAACGATGAGATAAAAGAACAGACTTGCCTTCATTATTAAGAGAATAACTTGGTGAGAATACCAGAATAATTCTCAAACAGCTCCTCCCAATAAAACACAAAGGGTGTTTTTTCCTGTTAGAGTAGGTCGCATCTAAATCACTGGCTTTCACAGTGTGCATTTTCAACACTTCAGTAATTAGTATGGAGAGTTTGTTTAACCACCTTGTTAGTTTAATCAAACATTCGAAAAAGACTGGCAGTGGGAGCTGTCATGGTGTTAGCTCAAAACTCAAACTTTACTCTGACAATGCCACTTGAGGACATCTCAAGGTGCTTTGGAGCAACGTAACAGGTTTCAGGCCTGTCATCACTGGAGATATTCATCCTGGAGTTCAGTTACTGGTGGGGTACCCACAAGGATCTGTTTTGGGGCCACTGCTGTTTGTCATTTTTATAAACGACCTGGATGAGGGCGTAGAAGGGTGGGTTAGTAAATTCGCAGATGACACTAAAGTCAGTGGAGTTGTGCACGGATGTTGCAGGTTACAGAAGGACATAGATACGCTGCAGAGCTGGGCTGAGAGGTGGCAAATGGAGTTTAATGTGGAAAAGTGTGAGGTGATTCACTTTAGAAGGAGTAACAGGATTACAGAGTACTGGGCTAATGGTAAGATTCTTGGTAGTGTAGATGAGCAGAGAGATCTCAGTGTCCATGTACATAGATCCCTGAAAGTTACCACCCAGGTTATAGGGTTGTTAAATAGGCATACATTGTGTTGGCTTTTATTGGTAGAGGGATTGAGTTCTGGAGCCATGAGGTCATGCTGCAGCTGTACAAGATTCTGGTGCACCACACATGGAGTACAGTTCTGGTCGCCGCATTATAGGAAGGATGTGAAAGCTTTTGAAAGGGTGCAGACGCGATTTACCAGGATGTTGCCTGGTATGGAGGGAAGGTCTTATGAGGACTTGAGGCTGTTTTCGTGAGAGAGAAGAAGGTTAAGAGATGACTTAATGGAGCCAAACAAGATAATCAGAAGATTAGATACAGCGGATCTTTTTCCTCAGATAGTGATGGCGAGCCCGATGGGACATAGCTTTAAATTGAGGGGTGATAGATATAGGACAGATGTCAGAGGTAGTTTCTTTACACATCCCTGCCTGCAACAGTTGTAGACTTGCCTACATTAAGGGCATTTAATGATCATTGGACAAACATATGGGTGAGAATGGAATAGTGTGGGTTAGATGGTTTCCCCTGAATGGCCTGTACTGTGCTGTAATGCTCTATGTTCTATGATTTGTCGGTGAGCCATTCCCTGCCGCTCTGTGCCAAATGCATATGTTCTGAGCCACCTTGGAAGAGTAGGTTTCAGTCTAGTGACTGTAATGTGCACTCTCCATCTCCATTGAGTGTTGAGGGTACCTCGGAATCTGAGATGGACACAGCGGATGTCACCATCTTGACACCTCTGCTGGCTGAAGAGGAGAATGAATTTCTTACGAGATGCTCCGAGCACCAGTCGTGAGCTACTGTGTGTTACATACTCTCCATATCAGAGGCAGAGGTAGAAGAACCTGACCCAATGCTAGAATTCCCCGGGAGTAGCTACAAAACTAAGAACCTGCCTATGTTCTCCAGATCAGAGGAGGAGGGATGCAGTGATTGTAACGCAGTCAGCCAGGTGGACCTCATAGAATCTGAGTTCCCTGATTAAGGCTGTTAATCTGGTACAATCAGGGAGCCCTGGCTGACGGATAAGAACAGGAGTGTTAGGGATTTGAGGTTTGTCCTCATGTCCCTGTAAACTGGTTGAACAGTAGGGTATGGAGCCTGGCTTTGCTGCTCCTTTTCCTTGTAAAATTGCTGTTTCTTTGTATACAGCTGTAAATGTTAACTGTGTTTTCGGTAAACGGTTTTGAAAAACTGTTTTGCAACTGTTTAATAAAATAATAAAGAAAGGAGTCTTCGCTGTTTGATCACACAGCATTGCCCTTTGATGTGATGGTCACTGCTTGTCACTCGGGTGTTTCCTTGCTTCCTGGTGGTAGAAACTGAATAAAGATTCGTGCACCTTGTGTATCTCACTGCGTCCCACACCTGCACACACACAACATGGGTGCTGGGGAAAAAATAAGCACTACCGCGGTTAGATGGTAGTGTGGGGAAAGGAATAAGAAAAAAAAAGCAAAAAAAAAATAAACAGGAGTACCAGAGGTTCTGTTCACCCTGAGAGCTGGCTCTGAGGGAGCTGGATTGGTGTCAAGGACTCGCAACGTGTAACTAAAAGGTGACTTGGTGACAGGATATCGGCCTCTGTGGAGTTATTTCAGTGGATGTTTTCAGAGTCTGACATTTGCCAAGCCCTGGGTGAGGGAGTAGGAAGCACACTGCCTGGTAAGGTATTGACATGGAGGAAGTGGCTGTCCATCCTTCAGTTCACGAGGTCTGAGTGGTGCTTGAGGGCTACAGGGAATTTTACCAAGTGGCATATCTGTGCAATGGCACAGTTTAGACAGATGCCCCTCTGAGTCTGAGGGAAGATGGAGGTGAGGCATGGTGGCTCAGTGGTTAGCACTGCTGCCTCACAGCAGTAGGGTCCCAGGTTCGATTCCAGTCTCGGGCAACTGTCTATGTGGAGTTTGCATATGCTCCCTGTGTCTGCGTGGATTTCCTCCGGGTGCTCCTGTTTCCTCCCACAGTCCAAAGATGTGCAGGTCAGGTGAATCAGCCATGGGAAATTGCCTATAGTGTTAGGTCATTAGTCAGAGGGAAATGGGACTGGGTGGGTTACTCTTCGGAGGGTTGGTGTGGACTGGTTGGGCTGAAGGGCCTGTTTCCACACTGTCGGGAATCTAATCTAATAAATGGTTCTCCTCCTGCTGTGGCTGGGTTGAGCGCTGATCTGCATGAGGACCTCAGCTCAGGCCGAAGGAGTCTCAAAGGTGAGCTTCCTGCTGCTGTCCCTGGGGCCTGGACTTGAACCTCCCACAAGGTGGGTTGTTGACTCATGGGGCTAGTTCCTGGCAGGGCTGAGACATCTCGAGGGCCGGCTCAGTGTCCAATAATACTGCAGGCTTGTAAAGATGGCACCCAAACCTTCTGAGACAAGGATTGAGAATATCCTGGTCAACCCGCTCTGTAAGATTTACCAATCACTCAACACTCAGATGCAGCAGTGATATAGACAGGACAAAGATATGAATTGAATTTATTTTTCCCCAGCTCTGTCCGTAAGCAAGGGTTTTGTCGTGTAACATTTCTTATTTATTTCCTTTTGAAATAAGCCGTGGTGGTTGTCTGCTTCTGAAGTCCAGTTTTTTTTTATTTTAAGACCTGCAATTAGGGTTAAAACAAAGGAGGTTTATTCAAACCCTGGGGGATAAGTGCAGCAACATAGTCACACATTCAAACATACAAAGAAGAAAATCAAATAAAGGAAAGAGGTTACAATGAAAACAAAAAATCAGAGGTACTGACATAATTAACATGATTCTTTTCTGAGTTCAGAAAAGTGATAGTTCTTTCGTGCAGAAGCTCAGATGCAGGTGGGGTGCAGCTGTTGCTGAACATGAAGAATTCCTTGTGAAGTTCAGGAACTCAGAGCAAAGTGACAATGCTGTACAGATCCTGGTCCACGCTTCCAGTTAGTATAAGATTTCTTCTGGAGTTCAGTTTTGAAGGAGGTTGAAACTCGAAGCAGGCTGAACTAAGTTTCAAATCCAGCTGGGGTGTCAGCTTGGCAGATTGATTCACTGTTAACAATAAACGATTTCTGTCCAGGCTGAAGTGACGATTCAGAAACTGTGCGACAAAACCCTTCATTCTCAAAGACTGGGAGGTTTGGTTCTGTGATGGGGGTTCTTAGATAAATCAGTTTCAATTTAACAACATAGGATCTATGTAAGAATTATTTTGCGTCTCTCTATTCAGATCATTGTCAATTTGCATGAGATTAAGAATGAGCTATTAACGCCACTTTAGGCATATTGAGTTTTAATAGGACCCCTTTGTTCAGAACTAGCTGGAGAGACAGCTCATTTACTTGGCCTTTGGTATTTTTAGATTGCAAATAATGCAAGATAGTAACGTTCCAAAGAAGGTGAAGCAAGTTCCCTCCTGGTTTCTGCTGAATAGAACATTCCAATAATGTAATCCACTTGGATCCTGTAATTAGCAGCGACCATGTTTTAGTCCAACAGTATTGATTTAAACAAGAGATTATAGCTTCTAAAACAATTTATGATCTCTCTTTCATGTTTTGTGGAGATGACAGGATGTAAGGAGCTGAAAGATGCCTGAACATGAGAGGAAACCTGTTCTAGGCCTGAACAGGAATAAGAACCTCAAACATTCCTTCCACAACACCACGGAGGTTCAATGGAAGGTTCTGCCCCCTAGTGTTTGTGGCAGGTACTGTACAAATATCAACAGCATGGTTTGGCAACTGCTCTCCCTTGGACTGCAAGAAACTACAGAGAGTTGTGAACACAGCCCAGTCCATCACACAAACCAGCCTCCCATCCATTGACTTGTCTATACTGCCCACTGCCTCGGGAAAATAACCAACACAATCAAAGATCCCTCACACCTCTGTTATACTCCCTTCTACCCTCTTCTGTTGGCAGAAAATTGAGAAGTTTGAATACACGAACAAATAGATTCTTCCCTGCTAGTATCAGACTTTTGAACAAACCTCTCAATTGTTAATGCTAATCTCTCTCCCTGCACCTTCTCTGCAGCTGTAACATTGTATGCTGCACTGTATAGCATGCAAAACAATACTTTTCACTGTATCTCAGCACATGTGACAACAATCAATCAATAAACCTGGACCCATTTGCCCTCATAGAGCCATGAGGGTAACTCCAGGGATCCTGAGAGGCCTCAATATAAATGAGGACATTGTGAGGGGGGACCCTGGTTAATGGTGTTGTCTCATTGCCTGCAGGTCACTTTTATTGGGACACAATGACAGGAAGAACCCAGACTGGACGCTGGAGCTGCCTTACATTGGTCTTCTTTATTCAAGTGTATGCAGAGGAGCTAAAGGACAGAGTGACCCTCAGAACAACAATTCAACAGGATCATGATCTGATAGATTGCAGTGTGGTCAGAGTGCGCACCGCTGCTTGGTTCTTAGTTCCTTGCCTTGTCTGTTAGTCAGAGTTAGTCCTCCCTCTGTGCTTGCCCAGAGATGTCTGCACCATCTGCCCACTTGAAGCCTTGTGCCCCCTTGTGGGTGCTGTGTGTACAATAGGTTGGCCATCAGCATGGCTCCTTCTCATTGCTCTTGCTACTCAGTGACCTCTGGGTAGCACTGACCTCCTGAACTCGAAGTGAAAAGATCCACCCACCAATCCATCTCCTATCCCGAGCAGAGGGAGCAGTTAATTTGATGATACATATGCTGCTCTAATCTCCCCCTACCAATTGGTGGCTTCCCTTCTCCAACAAGGGACTCTTACTCACAATATCATGGGAATTAATCTCTGGAAGATGCTGGGATGTCAGATGCTGGTCCTCTCCATGGTTGAGGATCTAAACTCCTCCCCTACTAGATCTTTCTCCATCTCTTCGACCTTCGTTAAAACATGGTGATACCGGCCTGTCCCGACTCCCACACCTCTGACCGGTGCTCACTTATGGTGGTCATGGGCATATCTTTCTTGTTTGTGTGTTTCTCCACATCTGAGTGTTCTGCTGCAGTTTCCAAACCCTCTTCCCTCTGCTCTGTAACAAGCCTGTAGGGTGACGTGATTGCTTTGATTGGGTTCTGAGTTGAGGCTGGACTGCGTACTGCCACTGGTGGTCCCCTGCAGCCTCCTGTTGGATGTATTCTGTGTGTCTGATGCCCCCTCTGATTGTAGCCAGTGGTATTGACTTGCTGCACCCACCCCTCGATTGTACGATCCCAAACCTGGCATAATAGTCAGGCCTGGAGGCCATTCTGCTGTGGAACTGCTATACTACCCTCATCACAAAAGGCCTTTCACTTGATCGTACACTGGTGACCTCCCAGATTCGATACACTGTGCTGAGTGTATTTCAAGCTGGAGCCAATCTCACATAGTTTAGTGATGATCCAGTTCCTGAAAGGGTATCTACTCCACTTTATGGCACTGTTAGAATCCCTACAGTGTAGCAGACCATTCAGCCCATTGAGTCCACACCGACCCTCCAAAGAGCATCCCACCTTGTAACCCTGCAATTTCCAATGGTTAATCCATCTAAATCCACTTATCACCCAGTAACCAAGCTCACCTTCTAGCTCAGTAGCTCTTTATGGGCAATGTTGGTGTCCAGGACAATTTTGGTATTCGATACTAGACCCCATGCTGGTCCCTTCATTAGCTTGGGACAGTCCAGCTCTGGGCTTGGTTGTGGGGATGAGGTTCAGGTCTCTGATTTGTCCAGTCTCCCCTGTGAGGCTCTCCCAACTCCAAGAATCCCGACTGGTCTCTTCAATGTGTGTAGCCATTACTCCTGGCCTATCTCTTGACTGTCCAACGTTGGTATTTAGGATAGTTTGGGAGGGTGTGTTGGTTTAAACTTCAGTCTCGGGAGAGGTGAAATGTGAGACCTACACATTGCGGAGCTGCGAGATGTCTACACGCTCACCTCAGGCCATCAATGAATTTGTTTTCGGCTTGCTGATGGGAGGGATTTACTTTTCTTGCATTATGGGTCAAGTCGAGCACAATGTCAGACCCTCAGCGTGAAGGGGGAGGGGACATAGCAGTGACACAGAGCTGTACAAAAAGACAGCATTAAGGAGAGGACACAAGGAGATTGTTAGTAACAGCAGAGAAACATTATTCAGCACGTGTTAAAACCCAAACCCACGGTAACATGCTAGCAAATAAGTGCGAGCATAATATTTAAAGTGCACATAACTGCCAGGGACCCAGGTTTGATTCCGGTCTTTGGGTGACTCTGTGTGTGTGTGTGGAGTTTGTGCTGGGTGCTCCAGGTTCCTCTCACAGTCCAGAGATGGGCACACTAGGCGCATCAGCCATGATAAATGTGGAGTTTCAGGGATAGACTGCTCTGAAGTACGGTACAGGCTCATAGTATACATAATGGGCCGAATGCCTCTTTCTGCACTGTTGGGATTCCATGAAATAAAATTAAGAACTGGTGTATCAGACATCCTGCTCTCTCTGAGAGCTGACTCTGAGGGAGCTGGATCAGTGTCAAGGTCTGTCCATGTGTAAATAAAGGGGGACTTGGGGACAGGTCACCAGCCTCGGGGCAGTTACTTCCGAGGGACAGCACCACCGTTACATTTTCTCGAAGCTCATCTGCCTCTTTTTGAAAGCGCCACTTCAGAAGGCTGACACAGGACTTTTGGAACTAATTGTCAAAACATCTGGAAGCTTCTAAAGGTGGATTACAACGGACATGTCTCGACAACATCCTTATGAAATGCTGCATTTGCTATTATCGGGACGTATCTCCAAAACAACAAGGACAACTAATCCCTCAGACAGTCTGAATCCCTGCCAGGTAAGCGTGGAGCACAAACCAAACCCAGCACATAGAAGGACAACAGCCTGTGCTGTGTGTGTGGAGAAACCTTTACACTCGGAATAGGCACTGAGCAAGTGCATAAAAAGCTAAGTCAGATCACATGGAACTCAAACTTAGTCTCTCCTACCATCCATTGTATCTTATTAATATTCAGTAAAGCTGAAAATGTGTTGCTGGAAAAGCGCAGCAGGTCAGGCAGCATCCAAGGAGCAGGAGAATTGACGTCTCGGGCATGAGCCCTTCTTCAGGAATCTTCAATAAAGCCTCTCAATGTCCTGAATGTAGACCTCATTTTGCTATGGTGGGAGCAATATCCTGATCCACGGAGGAATATCCTGATCCACGGAGGAATATCCTGATCCACGGAGGCTGGATGCAAGGTGAAGCTCAGTGGAAGCACAGTGCAGCCAGAAAGGGACCAATGGGGTCAGCCAGCCAGTGTGCCAGGAAGCCATGGAGCTCAGCTTGGGTGAGCAGTACACTGTCTGAGCCCAGACAGGACCCTTTCAGACAGCACTGGGTCCCAGGGAGGCTGAGCACGTGTGGAGGTACCATGGCACGGAATCACATGGCAATACAGAGGGCACACAGCGAAGGCACCATTTTGGAACTTTGCCTCATTGGCTCAAGGCAGGTCAGCAGTTGGGAAGAAGGCCCCGCCCACCCTGCCGTAAAGCCCCGCCCACCCTGCCGTAAAGCCCCAGTTGTGATAACAATGGTTCCCTTCTGTTACAACAGCCCGGATACAAATACAAGCTGCTTCAAAATGCAACCCGCACCCCCACAGCCAGTCATTGAGTGTTACTGTCACAGTTAATAGTCACACAAACACTTTCACCTGGACACAGGGAAGGGAGTCACTCTTCTATTAGATGGCTTTAACTGGCTGCAGTCTTTTGTCTGTCCAACTTCAAGGTGGAAAAAGTCTCAAAGTTAAACATCAGCTTCACACCTTTTCAGCGCACCCGGCTGATTGTTGCAATCACTGTCCTCTGTCTCCACTTCCCTCCCTCTGTCCAGTCCCTCCCTGTCCCTCTCACTCCCTCCTACCTCCTGCCTCTCACACTTCCCCAGGGCAATTAGAGTTGGGAAATAAATGCTGGCCCAGTCAGTGACACCCAGAGAAGACAGTAAAACATCAGGCTGTTTGGTCCATTTAGTCTGCTCTCCTATTCGAAAATGGTTGTTATATTTCCCAAACCCACTCTCCTGCCTTCTCCCAATAACCCTTGAATCCCCTTACTAATCAAAAACCTATCTGTCTATCACTGTCTTGAAGTCAGTCAATGACTTGACCTCCACAGCCTTTCCTCAGCAAGAAGTTCCAAAGATTCATAATCCCCCCACCTCCTCTTCTCATCCCTTGTGCCCTTGGGACCTAATCTCTCCTTCTAGTAGAAACATCTTCTCTACATCTAGGTATCTCAGTATTCTGCAAGTTTTAGTCAGATGCCTCCCTCATCCTTCGAAACTCCATGGAGTACAGACCCACAGTCCTCAGCTGCTCCCCATGTATCAAGTCCTTCATCCCTGGGATCATTGTTGCAAACTTTCTCTGGAACACCCTCTAATACCAGCACATCCTCCTTTCAATACTCAGACCAAAACAGCTCACAATATTCCAAACGGGGTCTGACTAGAGTCTTATACAACTGCAGCAGTGCATAGCTTTTGTATCCTCGTCCTCTTGAAATGAACGCGAACGCTGCATTTGCCTTCCTAACTGCCAACTGAACCTGCGTTTTAAATTTGGGTGGCAGGGTGGCACAGTGGTTAGCACTGCTGCCTCACAGCGCCAGAGACCTGGGTTCAATTCCCGCCTCAGGCGACTGACTGTGTGGAGTTTGCACGTTCTCCCCGTGTCTGCGTGGGTTTCCTCCGGGTGCTCCGGTTTCCTCCCACAGTCCAAAGATGTGCAGGTCAGGTGAATTGGCCATGCTAAATTGCCCATAGTGTTAGGTAAGGGGTAAATGTAGGGGTATGGGTGGGTTGCGCTTCGGCGGGGCGGTGTGGACTTGTTGGGCCGAAGGGCCTGTTTCCACACTGTAAGTAATCTAATCTAATCTAATCTAATGCTGAACTACAACTCCCAAGTCCCTTTGCGCTTCAGATTTCCAAAGCCTTTTCTGTTTAGAAAATAGTCTACACCTCACCTCTTCTGACCAAAACGCATAACCTCACACTTTCCCACATTGTACTCCATCTTTGTCAACTCTCCCGCCTCTCAAGTCCTTCTGCAGCATCCCTGCTTCCTCAACACTACCTGTCCCATCACCTAGCTTTGTGTTGTGTGTAAACTTAGTGACAGTGCTCTCAGTTCCTTCGCCCAGATTGTTAATGTAATGTAAATAGTTGTGGTCCCAACACTGACCCCTGTGGGTCTTCGCGAGTCACTGGCTGCCATTCTTAAAAATACCCCTTTATCCCTAATCCTTGCCTTCTGCCAGTCAGCCAATCCTCTAACCATCCCACTGACACCATGAGCTTTAATCTTATTCAGTGGCCTACTGTGGCCACCTTGTCAAAGGTGTTTTGGAAATCCAAATAGATCATGCCCGATGGCTCTCCATTGTCTAACTTGCCCGTTACCTCCTCAAACATTGCTAACAGAGTTGTCAGGCATGACCTTCCCTTGACAAAGCTGTGCTGACTCAGCCCTATTTTACCAAGTGCTCCACTATCTCATCCCTAATAATGGACTCTAAGATCTTACCAACAGACCGAGGTCAGGCTAACTGGGAATAATTTCCTATCCTCTGCCTCCCTCTCTTCTTAAACAGGGGTGTAACATTGGCCATTCTCTGGCACCCTTCCTGACGTCAGTGATTTCTGAAAGATCAGCACCAACGTCTCCACAATCTCCTCAGCTCTCTCATCCAGAACCCTGGGTTGTAGTCCACCTGATCTGCATGATCCGTCACCCTCAGGCCATTCAGCTTGTGCAGTACATTCCCCTTAGTGATGGCCCCTACTCTCATTACTGCTCCCTGACTCTCTTCAAGTTCTGGTCTGCTCCTGGTGTGAAGACTGATGCAAAGTAACCGTTCAGATCCTCTGCCATTTCTTTGTTCCTACAACTACTTCTCCACCCTCATTTTTGGGTGACCCAATGTCCACTATTGTCTCTCGCTTACCTTTTAAATATTAAAAAAAAACTTTTGCAATTTTATTTTATATTAGCTAGCTTACTCTCGCCTTTCATCTTCTGTCACTTATTGTTCTTTGAGTTATCTTCTGGTTTTTAAAAAGCTCTCCCAAACCACCAGAATCCGACTAATCCTCACGACGTTGTATGTGTTTTGTTGTTGTTATGCTGTTCCTGACTTCCCCTGTCAGCCATGGTTGTCTCATCCTCTCATAAGTATGTTTCTTCTTCCTTGGGATGAATTTTTGCTGTGTCTCCCAAATTACCCCCAGAAACTCCTGCCATTGCTGCTCCATTGTCTCCCCCGCTGTTTCCCCTTCCAATCAACTCTGGTCAGCTCCTCCCTCATGTCTTTGTAGTTACCTTTGACTCAATTGTGATACCCTTACATCTGACTCCATTTCTCTCTCTCAAATGGCAGGGTGAACTCTATCGTGTGACGGTCACTCCCCCCTAGAGGTTCCTTCACCCTTGAGAGCAGAGCTGGGCATTTTACAGCCCGTGGGCCATATCCAGCCCTTCGGTCGTTCCTGTCCAGCCCGCATGTGGTCAATCTGAAATTAGAACATAAATGAAAAAGTATTTACGCCATGCATGCAATACAACTGTGTTGCTTTTGTTTTGAAAAGGATGCTTTTTTTATTTAGGTATGGACACACATGTGCGTGCGTGAACAGCTAAAAGTGATGCTTGCTGGCTAGCCCTCAAAATGTCAGCTCAAGTTATGTCATATCCCACAAAATCGCCTGAAACAGTAAACCGTTTTCTGATGGAGAGTTTATTAAGGAGTGCTTGTTGGACGCTGCAGAACTATTTTGCCCAGAGAAAAAGGAAGCATTTGAGAATGTGCCCCTCTCCCAACGCACTGTAACGAGAAGGACTGGGGACATGGCGAGAAATCGGGAGCTTCAGCTGCCAGCACAGAGCGGGCAACTTTGACTTTTTGTCCTTGGCTTTGGATGAGAGCTGCGACGTACGTGACACAGCCCAGTTACTCAGCTTCGTTCGTGGGATAACTACGGACTTTAAAATCACGGAGGAGCTGGCAGCCATGCAGTCAATGAAAGGAACAACAACTGGTAATGATTTGTTCACCGAGGTAAACACATGTTTGGACACGTTGGGACTAAAATGGGACAAGCTGGCGGGTGTGACAACGGATGGTTGTCCAAATCTAACGGGAAAAAATGTTGGACTCTTAAAGAGAATAACGTGACAGAAATTGACCCTGAACAGAAATTGGTATTTTTGCATTGTATTATACATCAGGAAGTGTTGTGTAAGTCAGTGTTAAAAATTAACCATGTGGTTAATGTTGTAACTAAAATAGTTAACTTCATCAGAGCAAGAGCTTTGAATCACAGGCAGTTTCTTACACTTTTTGAGGAAAATGAGACTGAACATTGTGACATAGGCTACCACACAGCTGTCAGGTGGCTCAGCCTGGGCTAAATGCTGAAAAGTGTATGGGACCTGAGAGAAGAGATTCAAGATTTCTGTGTGAAGAAAGGGAATGGCATTCCACAGCTTTCAGATGCAGACTGGATTGTAGACCTTGGTTTTGCTGTTGATGGGACTGCACTTATGAATGAACTAAATGTGAAACTGCAGTGCAAGGACCTTTTTGTGTATGAAATGTACAACTTGATGAAGGCTTTTATGAGAAAGTTGCAGCTTCTCTCAAGCCAAATTGAAGACAATATTCTCACCCACTTGCCAACACTGAAGGAAGCCACACCTTCAGCTGATCACCCTCACAGGTACTTATCTATGTTAGAGGCACTGCATGGTGAATTTCCAAGGCGATTTCAAGACTTTAAAATGGTTGAGAA
>NC_092787.1:39075641-39078141 GCF_047496795.1 Chiloscyllium punctatum | reverse complement strand
GGGAGTTAACAGAACCAAGAACTGCTTCCACTGGCAGTAAATGTACTGAGCTGCTGACTGTGCTAAAGAAAAGCAAAATCTTCTTTAACTTGGGATTTGGCTGATTCAGTTTTCGGCCCAGGATTCAGTCTGTCACGCCATGTTTTTCTTCCTCTGCCTGTATTAGTGCGGGCTTGTTCCCGACTGTAATTCCAGTGGGAGTCTCTGAACCCATAGTAAGTGCAGAAAACCACAAACTCTGCTCTAATTATTCCCGTAGTGCCCACTTAATGCACATCACAAAGGCTGATCTCATTCCCAAACATAGTGTAACACTTACTCAGACACACAAATACACACACACAACCACTATAACACTCAGAAACACACTAACACACACATTCACTCAGCCACACACTCATTCAGACACACTCAGACACTCACACAGTCTAACATGCACACCCATACACATTCACTCAGACACACAAACACAGTCACATGTACAGGCTCTCACACACACACACACGTACTCTCTCACACACACATACACACTCTCACACAGACACACACTCTCTCACACATACATACAAACACCCACTGCCACAAAAACTCACACTGAGACACACACTGCCACTTACAGACATACACACACACATACACACACTCTCATTCAAACACACACACTCAAAAACAGTCAGACATAGACAAACATAAACACTCAGAAGCACACGTACACAGTCTAACACTCACACATAACAACACACTCAAACTAATACTTGCAAACACAGAGAAGCACACACACAAACACTCTCAGACACACAGAGAAATCATTACATATGTGCACATGTACTCTCACACAAACATTCGCACACAAAAATTAACACTCAAAGACACAGACACACACAAACTAACACTCATAGACACAAACAGACTCACACAAATGAACAGTCACACAAACTAACAATCACTGATGCACACACACAATCTCACACATTCATACGACTAACATTCACACTCACACACAGACTAACACTCACAGACACATACATTCACTCACAGACACTAATATGTGCAGACACACATGCTGTCACTCAAACACGCACATACTCTTACACACAATCACACAGACTAATATTCACAGACTCACACATAGGCTAACACTCACAGACATACAGACTCACAGACACTAACACACACACCCACACACAATCACACAGATGAATATTCACAGGTATGCAATGATATATTCACACACACACAGACACAAACAAACAAGGGAAGCAAAGCCCAGTGGTTAATCAAGACATCCAGGTAATTCTCGGATGATGATGGAATTTGAATTCAATTAAAAAACCGGAATTAATGACTTATGACAACTGTGTTGATTGTCGGGAAAAACCCATCTGTCCTTTTGGGAGGGAAACTGTCATCCTTACCTGGTCTGGTCTACATGTGACTCTAAACTCCTATCAATGTGATTGACTCTTAACTACCCTCTGGGCAATTAATGGCAGGCAATAAAGTCAAGCCAGCGATGCCCTTGTCCTGGAACTGAATAAAAAAATCAGACATTAATGCTTGCGCACAGACATAGATACCCATCAATGCACACTGACGTACTTTCCTGCCTCTCGTTACCTGTCATTTAGCCTCAGTACCAACATTCCCCATACTGACACACATCAGGAGTCTCCCTCATGAACTCGAGTAACCTCTAGCTACACCAACAATGGTGTGATTTCAGCGATGCAGAACAACCAGACCTCAGGAGACAGCAGAAAGGGTGGTGGAGAATGAGCTGGGAAAGAGCGCTCCCAATGCAGGGGCCACCGCACTCCACTTCTCAGGGCAAGGATATCGGGCTGGAGACAGGCAGTAAGCCTACAACAGGAAAGCCAGGGGGTGTGCAGAAAGTAACAATAAGGTCCTGTTATGAATGGGAGATCAGATTGCCCCAATAAAATTATAATTTATTATCAGAGAGAAATGGCAGATAATTCAGCACACACCTGTGTTTCGAAACATTATGCTGATCAAAATAGCAATAAGTAAAAGCTTGGAGACCAACAATATGAAGGAATGATTTGGGGGGTGGGGGGCGCTGATTGCAAGGTGGGAGTAGTTAAATACAGAGAAGCCTGAACACTGATTTAATTTGATTCCAGAGACTGGAGAAAGCAGCTTGAATGGCTCAGACTGACAAAGCAGTTACATTCCAGTTACATCTGGGACACTGGAATTGAGATAAGTCCAGGGAGCTCTCAGACAATATTCCGACGGGAAGCAAGCTAACCCTAACCATAACCCAAATATTAACCCTCACCCTCACCCTAACTGTAACCCTAAACAGAACCCAAACATTAACCCTCACCCTCACCCTAACTGTAACCCTAAACATAACCCTATCACCATCTTTAACCCTAACCCTAATCCAAATCTGAATCTAAACCCGAACCAGAACCCGATTGCACGTTAACCATAACCCTAACACAATCTTGAACTCTAACCCTAAACTTTACAC